>NC_054477.1:4054376-4354376 GCF_017639515.1 Carcharodon carcharias | reverse complement strand
CATCTGCATAAAACTGTAGTTACAAGAGCAGGTCAGAGGCTGGGAATTCTGCAATGAGTAACTCACCTCCTGACTCCCCAAAGTCTGTCCACCATTTGCAAGGCACAAATCAGGAGTGTGATGGAATACTCTCCACAGTTCCCACAACACTGAAGAAGCTTGACATCATTCAGGGCAACGTAGCCCATTTGGTTGGCACTCCAAAGTATCTTCAGAAACTTAGCATTAGGAAAAGTTCCAAAAATGTAACTTGCGTACAATCAGAATGCCTGGTTCTTTAAATAATACCACTGCAGAGTCTACCTTGCTGCTTCACTTTTTTTAAATGAGTAAACAATGTAGGCATTGTCTGCACATTTGTTGCTGAAATTTGGGATCCCTCAACTCGGTGTGCATGTTCATTCAGCATTCTTCTGTATGCTGCTCAGGACTCATCTGAGCCCTCTGCAGCAATACTCATCTGCCATCATGTCCTTCAGTGAGCTGGCAAACAAGTAGGCAAAGTGGGTTGGGGTGGGAAGGAGCAAGTCCATTGTCACACCATTTGCTCTATCCACTGCCAATGGACAGTAGCAGCAGTGTGTAATAATTACTTTATGCCTGTCTTCATGGAGAAAAATACAAAAAACCTCGCAGAAATAATAGAGAACCAAGGGACTAATGGGAATGAGGATCTGAAAGAAATTAGCAGTAAAAAAAAAAGTATTACAGAAATTAATCAGACTGAAAGTCGATGAATCCTCTGAACCTGATGAGTGTTGAATGAGGGGGCTGTAGAGATAGTAGATGCATTGGTGGTTATCTTTCAAAATTCTATAGATTTTGGAATGGTTCCTGCAGATTGGAAGGTGGCAAATGTAACCCCACTGTTTAAGGAGAGAGAGAGAAAATGGAGAACTACAGACCTGTTAGCTTGACGTCAGTAGGAGGGAAAGTGCTAGAATCTAAAATAAAGGATGTGCTAACAGGACACTTGGAAAAGATTGGCGAGATTGGGCAGTCAACATGGATTTATGAAAGGGAAATCATGTTTGACAAACTTGTTGGAGTTATTTTGAAGATGTTACTTGTAGCATAGATAAAGGAGAACCAGTGGATGTGGTGTATTTGGATTTTTAGAAGGCTTTTGATAAGGTACCACACAGGAGGTTAGTAAACAAAATTAGAGCACGTGGGATAGGAGTAAGATACTGGTATGGATTGAGAATTAGTTAACAGACAGAAAACAGAGTAGGAATAAATGGGCCATTCTCAGTTTGGCAGGCTGTGACTAATGGGCTGCTGCAAGGATCAGTACTTGGGCCCCAGCTATTCACAATCTACATCAATAATGTGGATGTGGGGATTAAATGCATTATTTCCAAGTTTGTGTTTGACATAGAACAAGGTGGGAATCTGAGTTAAGAGGATGCAAAGAGGCTTCAAGGGAATTTAGACAGGCTGAGTGAGTGAGCAAGAACATGGGAGATGGAATCTAATGTGGATAAGTGTGAAGTTGTCCAGGAGGAATGGAAGTGCAGAGTATTTCTTGAATGGTGAAAGATTGGGAAGTGTTGATGCTCAAAGGGACCTGAGTGTCCTTGTTCATGCCCTTGAAAGCTAACATGCAGGTGCAGCAATCAATTAGGAAGGCAAATAGTATGTTGGTCTTTATTGCAAGGGGATTTGATTACAGGAGCAAAGATATCTTGCTGCAGTTGTATAAAACATTGGTGAGACCGCACCTGGAATATTATGTACAGTTTTGGCCCCCTTACCTAAGGAAGGATGTATTTGCTACAGAGGGAGTGCAGCGAAGGTTCACCTAATTGGCTAATTTCCAGGATGACAGGATTTCCCACGAGGAGAGATTGAGGCGACTGGGCCTGTATTCTCTAGAGCTTCAAAGAATGAGAGATGATCACATTGAAACGTACAAAATTCTTAAGGGGCTAGACAAGGTAGATGTAGATAGGATGTTTCCCCTGGCTGGTGAGTCTAGAAACAGGGGGTACAGTCTCCGGATAAGGGGTAGGCCATTTAAGACTAAGATAAAGAGGAATTTCTCCACTGAGGGCATTGAATCTTTGGAATTTAGGCTATGGAAGCTCAATCATCGAGTATGTTCAAAACAAAGATCAATAGATTTCTAGATACTAATGACATCAAGGGATATGTGGGTAGTGTGGGAAAATGATGTTGAGGTAGATACCTGCCATGATCTAGTTGAATGGATGAGCAGGCTCGAGAGGCTGAATGACCTAGTCCTCCTGTCTTCCTTTCTATAAGATGCACTGCAGCAACTTACCAAGGCTCCTTCAACAGCACTTTCCAAATGTGTGACCTCTGCCACCTAGAAGGACAAGGATTTGAACAAATTTTTTGAAAAAAATCACACAATCCCAAAAGTTTCGAGTATGGCAGCTTACAGTTATAGGCTATTGTCCTGACCATTGCATGTTTAAATTAAAAACAGAATTACCTGGAAAAACTCAGCAGGTCTGGCAGCATTCTTCTCCGCCGATGCTGTCTGACCTGCTGAGTTTTTCCAGGTAATTCTGTTTGTTTTGGCTTTCCAGCATCTGCAGTTTTTTGTTTTTACCGCATGTTTAAATTACTTCACTTTGGAAAAGGTATGAAAAATAACTGCTTACCAGGCAAGCATCAGAATGGCAGGTATGGGCTGGGCTCAGACCCCAGCTGCCGCTGTTCCGTTCACTGTGGGGTGGTTTAGTTAGCTGCATCTTACAAAACTCTGAGGAGAAAGAAGACCCCTGACAATGCTATGGCACCTTTCATAGCCTCAGTGAGCCTCAAAGGACTTTACAGCTGGAGAATTAGCTTTGAAGTGTCGTCATTGTTGCAATGTAAGAAACGCAGCAACCAATTTGTTCACAGCAAGGTATTGCAATGTGATAATGACCAGATAACCTGTTGTTGCTTTTCAGTGATAAAGATTGAGGGATAAATATTTGCCAGGACACTGGGGTGAACTCCTGCCTTTCTGGTAGTGTCATGGGATCTTTTACATTGACCTGAGATGGAAGACAGGACCTCAGTTTAACATTTGGATTTCCAGCATCCGCAGTTTTTTTGTTTTTATCTCAGTTTAACATCTCATCTGATAGGTGACAACTTCCACAAAGCAGCGCTCATTTGGTACTGACTAGAGAGTGTCACCCTAAATTTTTGCACTAAATTTTTACTGTGGCACTTAAACCCACATCCTTTTGTCTTAGAGGTCAGCTACTAACTAAGCTACGGCCTACACTCTAGGTTCACAGACCCTGATATACTGTATAATGTGCTCTTTTGCTCTCACATCCAACACTTTAGCTGAACAGAGTCATGCCAGAGGTCATAGCAGTCTGAGGAGAGGATATCTCCCACCTACCCCACCCCCCACCACCCAGCCGATTGCACTGGCTGATGATGGGTTTGCAAAGTTTTGAAGTATAATGAACCATTGTGGATTACTGATTAACTATAAAACAGATTATATAATGTTGCTGTGATTTTTATTATGTCATTAAGAGATTGAAAATTACAGCGGAGTTCACTGTCAGCACATCGTTGTGTAAAATAGCACTATTGCAAGTCTGCTCATTACTAAACAGCCATAAAAACACCTGCAAATTACAACAGGGACCTCCTGATAGTGCAGCAGATCAGGTGAATGAAGAGGATTAAAAGATTGAAATGACTAAAATCTAGCCTTTTTTTCTTGGGAATTTTCATCTCCCTCTCCTGACCTGAAGTGGTTGATTGCAGCCATTTTATAGCTCTATTGGCAGCTTCCCACCTGCCCCCTCGCACCCACCACCTCCACCCTCTGTCTTTGTGTGGGCTTGACAATGAAGGTTGGTAGACTATCCTTTTGGGGCCATGGGTGGGTGGATGAGTGACTCAGTTGCTCACCTGGTTGAGAGCCAGATCAGCTTCAACTCTGCAGTGTCCCATTCATTGCTCCCAGAGCAAGTACAACACAAGCTTATAGTAATACTCTCTGCATTTAGCCTTAGCCTAATTTCAGTCACGATTTCAGAAAAATATCTATTGCTACACCAGTGACTTTGTTGCCCCCTCTTATTATGGCCCCCCTTGCCACTTGTGGAGAGCCCAGCTTCTTGCTACTGTATGGTTTCACAGACACTGGTTATTCTCTGATACGATGCCCCAAGTGGTCATTATCCATGTGACCTTTGAGGTATTTACAACCAACTATTTTGCATGGCATGAAAGCAAAATATTGTGGATGCTGGAAATCTGAAATAAAAACATAAAATGCTGCAAAAACTCAGCAGGCCTGGCAGCACCTGTGGAGAGGGAGAAATGGAGATGATGTTTCGAGTCCCTAGAGCTAAAAAGAGAAGTAGAAATGTGATGGATTTTATATTGTGCCTTTGTCGATGTCTCCTTAGCTCCCACCTATCCATGACCTTCTATTCTGCTTCACCTGCTCCACCCCCCTTGAACAGAATAAAATCCATTATATTTCTACTTTTTTTTTTAGCTCTGAAGAGTCATAACGGACTCAACGTTAACCGTTTCTCTCTCCACAGATGCTGCCAGACCTGAGTTTTTGCAGCATTTTGTTTTTATTATACTTGTGTAGGACCTTTTAATGTAATAAAACATTCCAGGGCACTTCACAGAAGCAATATAAAACAAAGTATGTGTTGTAGTGTGGCCGAGTCGCCTATTTGTGATAGAATTGATTTGCAGACAACTTTCTAAGTGGAAACATTAGGTTTATTTACCACACGGCCAGCAGCAATTACACGTGTGCTTTCAACTCTATGTCTACACTGCCTGTGGAGGTAGCTCGAGCTGCTAACACATTGATTTACACAGATCATGTGATCTTACATCACAGGACTATTCTTAAAGGTACAGTCCAACATTTAACAAAACCATAATCACCACACTATGATACCAAATTACTTAAGGAAATATTAGGTGCTACTTAATTCAGATGATGGGGGCTTTGCCTGCCCACTGGAGAGCTGTTGAGAGCTCCATGAATTCCCCTTTGGGGAAGACCCACCAAATTAAGCACTGATTAGGTGCTTATGTGTCTAGCAGGGGCCTTCACCCTGGATCAAGGGCTGAGGAGCGGAAATCCTGCCTCTCCATCCTCCATCTCCCCCCCACCGGCCCCACAACCCAAAAGAGGTGCCAGTAGTAATCAACTTAAGGCAGTGCTAGCTGGAGTGGTGACAGCTACCAGAAATGTATTCATCAGAGGCCCAGAATCAGTACTGACTAGTGAAGACATTGTTATGATGGAAAGAAAGGATGTTCTTGAGGGGGAGAACCATGTAAGGTATGATCATACTACGGGATGTATTCTGTAGGCTTCCAAATAGTGAGTGAGAAATAAAGGATAAAATCCATAGGGAAGGCACTGAAACATGGGCCAAAAATTGGCATATGGGTTTTACATAATATTTTAATGGAGAGAGACTACAGAATTCTGTGGTACAGAGGGATCTGGGTGTCCTCATATATCAATATCAAAAAGTTGGCATGCAGTTACAGCAAGTAATTGGGAAGCGAAATAGAATATTGACCTCTATTGGAAGGGGATAAAGTATAAAAGTAGGGAAGTCTTGTTGCAACTGTGTCAGGTGTTAGTGAGATCACAGTACTGTGTACAATTTTTGCCACTTTATTTAAGGAGGTGTATATTTGGAAGCAATTCAGAGAAGGTTCACCAACTTGAATGCTGGGATGAGGAAAGGTTGAGCAAGTTGGGCCTATACTCATTGAATCTTAGTAGAATGAGAGGTGATCTTATTGAAACAGATTCTGTGGCGGCTTGACAGGGTAGATGCAGAATGTTTCCACTCATGGGCAATTCAGAACTAGGGGGCACAATTTCGGAATAAGGCATTTCTCATTTAAGATGGAGATGAGGACGAATTTCTTCTGCATTTCTGTAGCATGTGAAACTCTCTTCCCTGGAGATCAGTGGAGGCTGGGTCATTCAGTATATTCAAGATGAGTTACAGATTTTTTGATCTACAAGGGAGTAGAGGGTTGTGAGGTACAGACAGGAAAGTGGAGTCATGGAGGCAGAGGGCATAGCTGAGCTATTAAATGAATACTTTGCATCCCTCTTTCCAGAAGATACTACCCAGGCCATGGTGAAGAGGAGGCAATTCAGACACTTATGACACTTAAAATCGATGAGGTAGTATTGGATAGGCTGTGTGTACTTAAGTGATAGGGCAACAGGACTGGATGATATGCATCAAAGGGTACAGAGGAAAGTGAGATTGGAAATTTTGGAGGCACTGGCCATAATTTTTCAGCCTTCCTTAGATTTGCGAGTGGTGCCAGTGGATTTGAGAATTACAAGCGTCACACCCTTGTTCAAAAAAAGGGTGTAAAGATAAGCCCAGTAACTAGAGGTCAATCAGTTTAACTTGGGTGGTGGGGAAACTTTTTGAAACACTAATTTAGGACAAAATTAATAGCCATGTGGGCTAATTAAGCAAAGCCAGCATGGATGTCTTAAGGGGAAATAGTGTTTAACTAACTTGCATTTTTTGAAGAGGTAACAGAGGGAAATGCTGTTGATGTGGTGTACATGGACTTCTAAAAGGCATTTGATAGAGTGCCGCACAACAGACTTGAGCAAAATTAAAGCTTACAAAATAAAATGGAAAGTAGCAGCATCTATATGGAATTGGCTGAGTGACAGCAAACAGAGTAGTGGTTAATGGATGTTTTTCAGTGGCCCTGGCGGAACCCAAACTGGACATCAGTGAGCAGATTATTGCTAAGTAAGTGCTGCTTGATAGCACTGTTGATGACCCCTTCCATTACTTTACTGTTAATCAAGAGTACACTAATGGGGCGGTAATTGGCTGGATTGCATTTGTCTTGCTTTTTGTGTACAGGACATAACCTAGGCAATTTTCCACATAGCCGGGTAGAGGCCAGTGTTGGGGTTCGTGGATAGCACGTTTCGGGATGTGGTCACCCTGCAGCTTGAAGTGCAAGCAGAGAGGGAATGGGTGACCACCAGGCAGAAGGTGACCAAGCAGATAGTGAGGGAATCCCCTGAGTGCCCCTCACATGCAAACTGTTTTTTGGCCTTGGAAAACAATGAAAGTGACGGATCCTCTGTGGAGGCCAACCAGAGCCAAGGCCATGGCACTGTGGGTGGTCGGGGGGGGGAGGTAGGAAGAAGTGTGGAAGGGCAATAGTGGTAGAGGTTTCGTTGGTGGCAAGAGTAGACAGGCGCTTCTGTGGCCATAGACGTGACTCCAGGATGGTATGTTGCCACCCGGGTGCTAGATCCAAAGATGTCATGGAACAGCTGCAGGGCATTCTGAAGGGGGAGGGTGAACAGCCAGAAGTCATGGCCCATGTTGGGACCAATGACACAGGAAGAAAGAGTAATGGGGTCCTGCAAGCAGACTTTTAGGGAGTTAGGTAGGAAATTGAAAAGCAGGACTTCAAAGGTAGTAATCTCCAGATTACTCTCGGTGCCACGCAGTCGTGAGTATAGGAACAGAAGGATAGGGCAGATGAATGCATGACTGGAGAGATGATGGTGTTGGAGTGGATTTACACTAAATTGGTTGGGGAATGGGACCCGAAAAATAGTTCAGAGGGGACAGAAGCTGCGATGGAATTAGAAGTGAAAAAGCTAGTAAGTTGAGCCCGGAAGGCAGAGGAAATGTCAGCTAGATAAGAAAGAAGTGAGTTTAGCGAGGCTAAATGGAATATATTTTAATGCAAGGAGCTTGAGGAGTAAGACAGACGAGCTGAGGGCTCAGACAGGCATGTGGGAGTATGATATCATAGCTATGACTGAGACCTGGCTAAAATAAGGCCAGGATTGGCAAATCAACATTTTTTGGTTATTGGGGATTGGGTATTCAGACGAGCTATTGATCAAAGAATCAGTTATAGCAGTGAGGTGAGATGATATCCTGGAAGGATCATCAAATCAGATCATATGGGTAGAAGTAAAAATCACTGTTGGAGTGGCCCCCAAACAGCCAGGAAGCGATGGAGGATCAAATATGTAATCAAATTTCAGAGAAATGTAAGAATAATAAGGCAGTAGTAGGGAATTTTAACTACCCAAATATTAACTGGGATAGTTTTCATGTGCAAGGTAGGGAAGGGCGCAAGATTCTTAAGTTGTGTCCAGGAGAACTTTTTTGGCCAGTACATAGAAAACCCAACAAAGGAGGAGGCAGTTCTGGATCTAATATTCGGAAATGTGCCCGGGCAGGTGGAAGGCATATCAGTAAGGGGGAGCATTTTGGAGATAACGACCATAACTCAGTTAGATTTAGGATAATTATGGAAAAGGTTAAGAACATAAGAACTAGTAACAGGAATAGGCAATCCAGCCCCTTGAGCCTGCCCTGCCATTCAATATGATCATGGCTGATCTCATTTCAGCCTCAACTCCAATTTCCCGCCCTCTCCTGATAACCTTTCAACTCGTTACTAATTAAAAATCTGTCTATCTCCTCAATTTATTCAGCGCCCCGGCATCTACTGCACTTTGAGGTAGTGAATTCCACAGATTCACGACCCTTTGAGAAAAGTAATTCCTCCTCATCTCTGATTTAAATCTACCACCCCTTAGCCTAAAACTATGGCCTCTCATTCTAGAATGCCCCACAAGTGGAAACACCCGCTCCATGTCTACTTTGTCTATCCCCTTTAGCATCTTATATACCTCAATTAGATCTCCTTTCATCCTTCTAAACTCTAGTGAGTATAGGCTTAAACTGCTCAACCTCTCCTCATAAGACAAGCCCCGCATCTCTGGAATCAATCTAGTGAACCTCCTCTGAATCACCTCCAATGCAACTACATCCTTCCTTAAGTAAGGGGACCAAAACTGTGCACAGTACTCCAGGTGTGGGCTCACCAAGCCTTGTACAGTTGCAACAACACTTCCCTATTTTTATACTCTTCCTTTAGCAATAAATGCCAAAATTCCATTTGCCTTCCTCATTACCTGCTGTACCTGCAGACTAGCTTTCAGCAATTCATGCACGAGGACACCCAGATCCCTCTGCACTGAAGCATTCTGAAGTTTCTCTCCATTTAAATCATAAGCTGCCTTTTTATTCTTCCGACCAAATGGATAACCTCACACTTATCCACGTTACACTCCATCTGCCAAATTTTGGCCCATTCACCTATCCTGTCCATATCCATTTGTAAATTTCTTTCTTCTTCATTGCAACTTACTTTTCCACCTATTTTGGTGTCATCTGCAAATTTAGCTATAGTACCTTCTGTCCCTGAATCCAAGTCATTAATACAGATTGTAAATAGTTGGGGCCCAAGGACCAAACCCTGTGGCATCCCACTAGTTACAGCTTGCCATCCAGAAAAAGACCTATTTATCCCGACTCTCTGCTTTCTGTTGGTTAGCCAATCGTCTATCCAAGCTAATATATTGTCCCTAACTCCATGTGATCTTATCTTGTGTATTAATCTTTGGTGCGGCACATTATCAAAGGTCTTCTGGAAGTCCAGAAATACTTCATCTACAGGATCCCCATTACCCACTTTGCTTGTCACATCTTCAAAGAACTCTAGCAAATTAGTCAAATACGATTTACTCTTTATAAATCCATGCTGACTCTGATGGATTGCATTTTGACTTTCCAAATGCCCCATTACTACTTCCTTAATAATGGATTTTAACACTTCCCCAATGACAGATGTTAAACTAACTGGTCTATAGTTTCTGACTTTCTGCCTCACCCCTACCCCACTCTTTTTGAATAAGGGCGTTATATTAGCATTTTACAAATCCACTGGGATCTTTCCAGAATCCAGGGAATTTTGGAATATTATAGCCAATGCATCCAATATCTCCACCACCACTTCCTTTAAGATCCTGGGATGTAGGCCATCTGGTCCTGGGGACTTGTCACCCTTTAATCCCAATAGTTTGCTAGTACTTTTTCTCTAGTGATGGTGATTGTTCTAAGTTCCTCCTTCTCAATATCCTCTGCACTATTGGGTTGGTACCAGTGTCCTCCACCATGAAAACTGAGGCAAAATATTGATTAAGCGTCTCTGCCATTTCTGCGTTTCCCACTATTAACTCCCCAGCCTCATCCTCCAAGGGACCAACATTCACTTTAGCTGCTCTCTTTCCTTTTATATACTTGTAGAAGCTTTTGCTATCAGTTTTTACATTTTGCGCTAGTTTTCTTTCATAATTTACCTTTGTTCTTTTTATTACTTTTTAAGTAACCCTTTTTGATCTTTAAAAGTTCCCCAATCTTCCAGTCTGCCACTGACCTTTGCAATTTGGTATGCCTTAGTTTTTGCCTTTGTTATCTTTAACTTCCTGGCTTAGCCATGGATGCTTTTTCCCCCTCTTACCATCTTTCTTCCTCATTGGGATATATTTTACTTGGGAAAAATTGAATATCTCCTTAAATATCTGCCACTGTTCAGCAACTGTCTGATTTGTAGTCTTCCTGCCCATTCCACTAGGGCCATATATGCCCTCATATCTATGTAGTTACCTTTGTTTAACTCCAGAGCAATAGTGTGGGACTCAAGTTTCTCGCTCTCAAACTGAACTTGGAAATTCTAGCATGCTATGATCACTCTTCCCTAGAGGATCCTTTACTATGAGATCATTAATTAATCCTATCTCATTACATAAAACCAAATCCAGAATAACCTACCTCCTGGTTGGTTCCACAACGTATTGCTTCAAGATAAGGTTGGGTTGGGAATAAAAGTTCTTAACTGGGGAAAGGCTAATTTTACTAAGATGAGATACAATCTGGCCAAGTGGATTGGGAGCAGCTACTTGCAGATAAAACTATGTCAGAGCAGTGGGAGGCATTCAAGGAGGAAATAGCAAGAGTACAGGGCAAATGTGTTCCTGTAAATACAAAGCGGGGGACCAAGTTTGGAGAACCCTGGATGTCAAGGGACATAAAGGTTAGGGTTAACAAAAAAAGAGGCTTATGGCAGCTCAATATGGCAGAGTCCCTAGAGGAGTATAAAAAGTGCAGGGGAACTTATAAAGGAAATTAGGAAAGCTAAGAGAGTGCATGAGAAAGCATTGGTGGGTAGAATAAAGGAAAACCCAAAGGGGTTTTTTAAATATATAAAGAGGAAAAGAACATAGAGATAATCTGTGTATGGACCTGGAGGATGTGAGCGCAGTCCTCAATGAATACTTTGCATCAGTCTTCACAATGGAAAAGGACAGGTGTAAACATCAGGGTGGAGAACTATGAAATATTAAAGGAAATTAACATAAAGAGGAGGTACTAGCAGGTTTAGCGGTCTTAGAAGTGGATAAGTCCTCAGGTCTGAATGAAATGTTTCCCAGGCTGTTGAGGGAGGCGGGGGAAGAGATATCAGGGGCCCTGACAGACCAGGAAATTACAGGCAAGCCAGCCTAACCTCTGTGGTGGGGAAGTTACTAGAAAGAATTCTGAGACAGAATATATCTGCATTTGGAGACACGGACCAATCAGGGATAGTCAGCATGGATTTATTAAAGGAAAGCCATATTTGACAAATTTGATTTGAATTGTTTGAGGTGGTAACCAGGAGTGTTGATGAGGGTAACGCATTTGATGTGGTCTACATGGACTTTAGGAAGGCTTTTGATAAGTCCCCCGTAGCAGACTGGTCTAGAAAGTAAGAGCCCATGGGATCCAAAGCAAAGTGGCAGGTTGGATCCAAAATTGGCTGAGAGGCAGGAAGCAGAGGGTGAACAAAGAGGGGTGATTCTGTGACTGGACGTCTGTGGTTCTACAGGGTTCGGTGCTGGGGCGCTTGCTGTTTGTGGTGTACACAAATAATTTGGACTTAAATGTAGGGGGTATGATCAAGAAGTTTGCGGATGACAAAAAAATTGGTAGGGTGACAGATAGTGAGGAGGATAGCTGTAAACTGCAGGACGATATCAATGGACAAGTGAGGTGGGCAGAGCAGTGGCAAATGGAATTCAACCTGAAAAAGTGAGGTAATGTACTTAGTGGGGGAGGGCAAACAAGGCAAAGGATGAGACTAAGAATGGTAGGATCCTGGAAAGTACTGAAGATTAGAGATGCCTTGATGTGCATATCCACAGATCCCTGAAGGTAGCAGGGCTGGTGATAAGGTGATTAAGAAGGCATATGGGATACTTGTCTTCATTAACTGAGGCAAAGAATACAAGAGCAGGGAGGTTATGCTGGAACTGTATAAAATGTTGGTTAGGACACAACGGGAGTACTGTGTGCAGTTCTGGTCTCCACATTGTAGGAAGGATGTGATTGCACTGGAGAGGGTGCAGAGGAGATTTATCAGGATGCTGCCTGGGCTAGAGGGTCTGAGCTGTGAGGAAAGATTGGAAAGGCTGTGTTGTTTTCCTTCGAGCAGTGAAGTTTGAGAGGAGATCTGATAGAGGTGTGTAAAGTTGAGGGGCATCGATAGGATGGATAGAAAGGCACTTTTTCCATTAGTAGAGGGGACGATAACCAGGGGGCATAGATTTAAGGTAAGAGGTATGAAGGCTAAGAGGGAGTTGAGAAATTTCTTCACCCAGAGGTGGTGGGAACCTTTAACTCACTTCTTGAAAGGGTGGTTGAGTCATAAATTCTAGTAACATTTAAGAAGTATTTAGATATTCACTTGGGTTGTCATCACCTACAGGGCTATGTGCCAAGCACTGGAAAATAAGATTAGTGCAGTCAGATCTTTGACCAGTGAGGACACGATGGGCCGAATGGCCTCCTGTGCTATTAAACTTTAGGAAAGATGTGAGGGCCCTTAAGGTGCAGAGGAGATTTACCATAATGTTTCCATTGGGGGATTTTAGTTACAAGGTTAGGTTGGAGAAGCTGGGGTTGTTCTCCTTGGAAACGAAGGAGAGTAAGGGGAGATTTGTTACAGGTATACAAGATTATGACAAGCTTACATAAGGTAGCAAAGAAACACTATTCCATTAGCTGATGGTACCAGGATTAAGGAATACAGATTTCAGGTTTTTGGCAAAAGATGTAAGGGGAATGTAAGGAAAGGAAATTGGATGGGCAGGAGGGTAATGAACCCGCAGGGGATGAGTGGGAAGGATGGGACTTACTGGATTGCTCTACAAAGAGATGGTGTAGACTTGATGGACTGAATAGCCTCCTTTTGTACTGTAGTACCTCTATGATCAACCAGGTGTCACTTTTTAGGCAGTCCCTAGGGACCTGGGATGACTTGCTTCCATTCCAGTTCGATGGGTTCTGAGATGGTTGGTAAGTCTAATGTGTGATCCTGCAGCCTCTGCCATGTGAGGCAGGTGGTGCTTGAAGGGCTGGGTCAATGAGATATTTGGAGGTTTGCGCGTTCCCTCCAACGCCTTGACTTTTCAGTGCCTTCCTGAATGAACCTTCTCCATTTTGTTTGGCCAGAAGCCAATGACTCCCATGAGTTAGCAGGAATGCTTGATCTCTTCAGGGATGCTTTGTGGACATCTCTAAGTCGAGGAGTACAGAATATTTGTATAGCTCTCCATCCCACAGTTGTGCACTATTGTGTCCCAAACTGATAGCCTACCTTCCCTTTGCCAGACAGCAATCAGGAGCAGGAAACCAGGCTGGGTTTCTTTTCTGCTTCATGTCCAAAGGTGATGGGGCTAATTGGAATGCTGCTTCAAGAGAACAGTTAATACTGAGAGCTGAAATTAGGGGTCTTGTGTTCTTTATGACTGAGCTATGTTTAGCTTGTTGGGACATCAGAAACAGCGGGTGGACCTTGGCAGATTTTTTTTTTGCATTAAAAGTCTTTTTTAATCTTCAGTCTCTCTGAATTGCACTATCTGCTGTTACATGGAAGGTGGATGAAGAGGCTGTTGCACCTACTGTTGCTGTTAGCTTGGGTGTAGCTCAGTGTTGAATTACTCCGTGCTGCAGAGATCTGTCCCACTGGAGATGTAGGGTTGTATTGAATACAGTTTGTGTCATCGGTGGGCTTACGCTAAATTTACAGCTGTCTCTGTACTGTGTAATGTGTTCAAAACTGTCTGGTGCTGTCAGGCTTCAAGCACTAAATGCCAGTCCGCACAGCCATTATATTCCTGGGGATCTGTGCAGTTTTAAAATGAAACATGTGTTTAAGTCTGCAGTTGAGGTATTATCAGACATTTCATGGTGACAGAGATGATGCCACTGTTTTGAAATCAAAAGTAATGAACTTTGGAAACTGCATGGTGTAGTGATTTAAACATTTGAGCCTAAGTTTTCTAATTGGTATTTTCATGCCAACATAACCCATTTAAGACAACTGATAGAATAATCCCGACCCAAAAACCTGCACTTTGAGATCATTCAAGTACGAGAACTGGGTTCAAATCTAGCCTGGATGGAATGGGTGAGAATGGCTTCTGAGTGCCAGGGCCTACAGGAAATGGGTTTGGATCGCCTCAGGCACAGAGGCAGCTATTCACTTGGGTGACAATCACTTGCTGATGACAAAACTAGGTGGGAATGAGAGTTGTGAGGAGGATGCAAGGTGACTTGGACAGGCTAAGTGAAAGGGCAAGAACATGGCAGATGGAATACAATGTGAATCAGTGTGAAGTTATCCACTTTGATAGAGTATTTTTTAAAAGATTAGAGCTTGGGAAATGTTTATGTCCCAAGAGATCTGGGAGTTCTTGTTCATGAGTGACTAAAAGCTAGCAAGCAATTAGGAAGGCAAATGGTATGTTGGTCTTCATTGCAAAGGGATTTGAGTACAGGAGTAAAGATACCTTTGCTGCAATTGTATAGAGGCTTAGTGACACCATACCTGAAGTATTGTGTACAGTTTTGGTCCCCTTTTCTAAGTAAGGCTGTTCTTGCCATAGAGAGAATTTAGCAGAGGTTCACCAGACTAATCCCTGGAATGACGGGAAATGCATTTGAATCAACCATCCGGTCAAGCCAGAAAAGTCTTGGGCTACAAAAAGCAGTTTTATTCTGAAGTTTGGTTTTCCACAACAGAGTGGAAGTGAGTTACAGGTCATGTGGTATGCCGAATTAGGATATTGGTAGCAGAGTTTTGAATGACCTCTAGATTGTGGAAGGTATGAGGCCAGAAAAGCATTGGAAAAGAGCAGCCTGCAGCTAACAAAAGCATGGATGAGGGTTTCAGCAGCAGATGAGCTGAGGCAGGGGTAAAGTCTGATGTTGGAAGTGGAAATAGGTGATCTTGGTTATGGAGGAATATGTGTGGTCAGCAACTCACGTGGGGGTCATATATGACACTAAGCTTGTGAGCAGCCTGGTTCAGTCTCAGATGTTTGCCAGGGAGAGAGATGGGGTCAGTGGATAAGGAACAGAATTTGTGGCAGGGACCAAAGACAATGGCTTCAGTCATTTTTTTATTACGTCCATGGAATGTGGGTCTCACTGGCTAGGCCAGCATTTATTACCCATCCCTAATTGCCCTTGTTCAGAGGGCATTTTAAGAGTCAACCACATTGCTGTGGGCCTAGAGTCACATGTAGGCCAGACCAGGTAAGGACAGCAGATTTCCTTCCTTAAAGGACATTAATGAACCAGATGGGGTTTTATGACAATCGACAATGGCTTCATGGTCATCATTAGACTTTTAGTTCCAGGTTTTTTATTACTTGAATTCAAATTCGAACCTGGGTCCCCAAAGCATTATCCTGGGTCTCTGGATTATCAGTCCAGTGACTATACCACTCTATCACAATGCCACCACCTTCCCTAAATCTCTCAAATTTTAATTGCAGGAAATTTCTGCTCATCCAGGACTGGATGTCGGGCAAGCAGTCTTATCATTGAGCAAAAGTGGAGGGATCAAGTGAAGTGGTGGTGAACTAGAGTTGGGTGTACTCAGCATGTGTGTAGAACCTAACATGTTTTCATTATTACTGAAGGGGCAGCATGTAGATGAGCTAGAGGGGCCAATTTCAATCTGGGCTCCTACATAGCTCAAACTTTCTTGAAAATACGCCATCTTGACTTGAAATTGTATCGCTGTTCATTCACTGTCACTGGGTCAAAATTCTGGAACTACCTCCCTAGCAACACCGAGTGTACCTGCACCACACGGACTGCAGCTGTTCAAGAAGGCAGCTCACCACATTCATCTTGAGGATAATTAAGGATGGACAATAAATGCTGGCCTAGCCAGTGATGCTCACATCCCATGAACAAATAAAAAAAAAATCCTTGGGGGACACCTACAGCAGTTATGCATCTTTTCCTCTGGTCTTGGTCTGTGCATATTGCCAGAACGAGGTCCTCTACCCATCAGTTGGATTTTTGTCTCTTTGCTCAACAACTATCTCCTCAGACATTTTTTTCATTGGATGTGGGTGTTGCTGGCTAGGTCAGCATTTATTGTCCAACTCTAATTGCCCTTGAGATGGTGATGGGGAGCTGCCTTCTTGAACAGCTGCAGTCCATGTGGTGTAGGTACACCCACAGTGCTGTTAGGGAGGGAGTTCCAGGATTTTGACCCAATGACAGTGAAAGAGCGAAGATATATTACCAAATTGGGATGTTATCGAGAAATTTTGAGCTCTGCAGGATCTCAGATTGAAACTGGAAACTGGCCTTTTTTACAATAATACAGAAACATAATACCTTGTAGTTTTAAAACACTCATGGAGGAAGTTGTTTTTTGCCTCTCCCCCTGGTTGTGCAGATGAGTGTGCATAATATTATCATTGACATATACAAAATCATTATATGACAGGTCCATGAGCATCTGTAAAGAAACTAGAAAAGTTCATGTTTTACAGGTAATACTGTCGCAGCTATTTTTGTGATCCTTAATATGGCTATTTATAAAGAAGTTACTATTCCTGGCCAGATTAACGGGAATTATCCGATCATCTCCAAGCATGCTCAGAGACTGCACTGCTCTAAATTGCAGTTAGTAATTAAGCTAGCATTGTGAAATGCAGGATGTGAAGAATCAGTGTGAAATGAAGTGAATAAAGAGACAATCGATAACTGTTTAAGAATCTTTGTTTTAATATTGGGTTGTGTTACAGATAAATTACCATGAAATGATGTCATAAAGGTGCAGTGAAAGAAAGACTTGCATTGATCTAGCACCATTTACAATCACTGGATGTCTCGAAGCACTTTACAGCCAAGCATAGCCACTTTTGTAATGTAGGAAACATGGGAGCCAATTTGTATGCAGCAAATTCTCACCAACAGCAATGTGATGATAAGTTAATCCGTATTAGTGATGCTGATTGAGGCATAAATATTGGTCAGACACCAGGATGAATGCCTCTGCTCTTCAAAATATTGCCACGGGATCTTTTACATTCACTTGAGAGAGCAGACGAGGCCTTGGTTTAACTTTTCATCTGAAAAATGGAACCTCTTGACAATGCGGCATTCCCTCAGTACTACATTGCAGTGTCAGACTGATTTTTGTGCTCAAGTTCTGGAATAGAACTAGAACCTGGAATCTTCTAACTCGATGATGAGAGTGCTACTGACTGAGCCGAGGCTCAGAATTATTTGGTTTTAAAGTGAGAGAGTAAATGTCCTGAACTGGGTGTGAAGTTGCTAGATGTCAGTTGGCTTATCCTCTGTTCTGCCCTGAAATCCCCTCTCAACCTATAACAGTGCAGAAAAGGATGTAAAGCTGCATTCAGATATGATAGAATAGTATTTGGATGGCATGCCACTGGGACATTTATCCACTTTGCAGCCCCATCTGGGAACCTGAGCAGCTGAAATCAACCTCGGACATGCCACAAGGCCCTGAAGATACTGCAGTATTTGTGGAGTTTAAACTATTGATAAAGAGCTCTCTGCTCTATAAATCCACTCTGTCGTTCAGAAATAGAACAATCCAAAATTAGAAAGTGCAGACTGGCGGGTTTTATTCTTGAGGGTCAGTGACACTGATACCACATTGTTCGTGATTTGCACGAGTGAAAAACACTGTCTCAGCAAAAAAAATGCAGGACCTTCCTGTTGAGTGCAGCACATTTACTGCTGTTATGCCCTCCTGCTCTTCAATATATGCTGAAACAAAGCAGCCTCTGCAGCTGGGATCAGGTAAAAGCCCAATCGTTGAATTGAAAAATGATGTGATCTACGTGAATCAGCAAAAGATCAAATTCTTAACTGTATATCTTTCCCACACCAATGGTGTCGAGCCCATGACAGCTTCTGGAAATTGTGTGCTGAGAACGACATGAACGTATCATTGTGGTATTGTAGATTGGTGATGCTCGATGTGATTTTCTCTTGGATGGTACAAATTTCCATGACTTGCACTGAGGGAGCAATTTGTTTAGATGGTCAGGTTTTCAATAGGGCAGGATCTAGGGAAGCTGTGTATCTGAGCAGTTCAGTGGGATTATTTCCATGCAGTAAAACAAAGAAGTTCAACATTTAAAAGGCAATTCATCAAATTAGTAGCAGAGAATTGAAAGCAGTAATACACTTGATCGGCAGTCAGCCATTCCCAGGATTCAATAGATCATAATGTTCTCTAACAGCAAGAAACTACTTGTGATATTCTGAAACGGGAAGAGAGAATAGAGAAAATTGAACACTGCGTCTGCGAAGCATAAGATCAGACCAAAGGCAGTTGAAGTTTTAGTAGAAGCTGCTGCTGATTGGAGATGTGTTGATCTTGCTTTTCCCTATACTGACTTTACCCACTCGACTTTTAACTACATGTTTGATAGGTTTATTCTGCAAACCAGCTGTGTACAGAATCAAACATTCAGCTGTGCAAGGATGAACAACAGTTTGAATAAAACATTGAAACCTGAAAATACACAGCATCTGCCAGAATCTGACCTTTGAAAAGACAGTTCCATATTTTGGGTGAAAATTCTTCAGTAGGTTCTGTTTCTTTTTTTCAGATTTCTAGCATTTATCATTTTTGTTTAATTTCTATAGTTCATAGGTTGTCCTGCTGCAGCAGCACTTCCCCAGGATCCTATATCTGCACTGTTATTTTTCATTGTAATGCTTACTAAGGTGGGGATGAAAAGACTAAAAGTTCGATTTCTCTGGGGTATTGATTGTTACAAGTACTGAGTTGTTGAACATCGATCACACTTGGTATAGTAAGATTCCTGGCTTGATAGCTATCATTAAGGGTAAGGTCTAAGACTCTAACTTGATAACTATCATTCTGGAAACACCTTGGACTGTTATCGATCAATTGAGTTCAGACTTGTGCATCATGCTGATTATTTATTTCTAACTCTGTTGAATAAATGCCTGGGGAATTTCAGATGCATCTCCAAGCTTCAGTTTGGCTCAGTTGTGGATGTATTCTCCTGTGTCATGCTCTCCTAGGTTGAAGTTGCAATGCCATACTTGAGTGCATAGCAACTGCACTTTGTAAGGTAAATGATGCAAAATGCCTTGGGGCCTCATAAGGACATAAAATAGCTATATGAATGTTTATGCTTCCCATTGTCTTGCCTGTTGTCATTATTCAAGTGGTTAATTTTCAAGTGGTTTAAGTGGAGTTGTACTTCAAATCTGGGTTCCCCCCTCCTCCTTTTACCCGCAGCACTGATCAAACTATTTGTCACCCATTCTAATCTTTCCTGACTAGATGTCCATTTTGTAGCTCTTGGGATATGAGCAAACATTGTTCTGGCAGCCGTTATTGAAAAGAGAAAAAGACTTGCGTTTGTATAGCACCTTTCACAACCTCAGGGTACCCCAAAGCACTTTATGGTTGATGAAGGGTTCTTGGACTGTTGAAATGGAAATGCAGTAGCCAATATGTGCACAGTAAGCTCCCACAATCAGCAATGTGAAAATGACCAGATGATCCATTTTAGTGATCTTGATTGAGGGATAAATATTAGCCAGCTCATCCAGATCACTGGAAAAGTGCATGGAATAAACTCATATACATTTACAGCACAAAAGGAGGCTATTCGGCCTATCGTGTCCACACTAGTCAACAAAGACCTGACTACACTAAGCCCATTTTCCAGCGATTGGCCCATAGCCCTGGAGGCCATGGCAACGCAAGGACTATCTAAATACTTCTTAAATGTTACAAGAGTTTCTGAATCAACCACTCTTTCAGGCAGAGTGTTCCAGACTCTCACCACCTTCTGAGTGAAGAAATTTCTCCTCAACTCCCCTCTTAGCCTTTTACCTCTTAACTTAAATCTGTGTCCCCTGGTTATTGTCCCTTCTACTAATGGAAAAGGTGCCTGCCTATCCACCTAATCTATGCCCCTCGTAGTCTTACACACCTCTATCAGGTCCCCTCTCAACCTTCGCTGCTCCAAGGAAAACAACCCCAGCCTATCCAACCTTTCCTCATAGCTCAGACCCTCCAACTCAGGCAACATCCTAGCAAATCTCCTCTGCACCCTCTCCAGTGCAATCACATCCTTCCTATAATGTGGTGACCAGAACTGCACACAGTACTCCAGTTGTGGCCTAACCAGCGTTTTATACAGTTCCAGCATAACCTCCCTGCTTTTGTATTCTCTGCCTCGCCTAATAAAGGCAAATATCCCATATGCTACCTTAACCACCTTATCACCTGCCCTGCCACCTTCAGGGATCTGTGGATATGCACACCAAGGTCCCTTTGATCTTCAGTACATTCTGGGGTCCTACCATTCATAGTGTAACCTCTTGCTGTGTTAGCCCTCCCTAAGTGCATTACCTCACTTTTTTTTCCAGTTTGAATTCCATTTGCTGCTGCTCTGCCCACCTGACCAGTTCATTGGTATCTGCCTGCAGTTTACGGCTATCCTCCTCACTGTTTACCACCCTACCAATTTTTGTGTTACCCGCGAATTCTTGATCATACATTTAAGCCCAAATCATTTATGTACGCCACAAACAGCAAGGACCCCAGCACCAAGCCCTGTGGAACCCCACTGGAAACAGACTTCCAGTCACAGAAACATCCCTCTACCATCACCCTCCGCTTCCTGCCTCTCAACCAATTTTGGATCCAATGTGCCACTTTGCCTTGGATCCCATGGGCTCTTACTTTCTTGACCAGTCTGCCATGAGGGATCTTGTCAAAAGCCTTCCTCAAGTCCATGTAGATCACATCAAATGCATTACCCTCATCAACACTCCTGGTTACCTCCTCAAAAAATTTGATCAAATTTGTCAAACTCGACTTTCCCTTAACAAATCCATGCTGACTATTCCTGTTTTAATCCATGTCTCTCCAAGTGCAGATATATTCTGTCTCTCAGAATTCTTTCTAGTGACTTCCCCACCATCAAGGTTAGACTGTCTGGCCTCTAATTTCCTGGTCTATGCCTTCCGCCCTTTAATAATGGGACGTTAGCAGTCCTCCAGTCCTCTGCCACCTCATCTGTGGCCAGAGAGGATTTGAAAATTACTGTCAGGGCCCCTGATATCTCTTCTCCCTCCCTCAACAGCCTGGGACACGTCTCATCCAGGCTTACAGATTTATTTTTAAGGCCACTAAACCCGTTCGTACCTCCTCTCTGTTAATTTCGTCTAATACTTCACATTCCTTCACCCTGATGTCTATTCCTGCATTGTCCTTTTCCATTGTGAAGACCAACAGAAAGTATTCATTGAGGACGGTACCCTTGTCTTCTGGGTCCACGCGTACATTATCTCTATGGTCCCTAATTGGCCCTACTCTTTCTCTAGTTATTCTCTTGATCTTTATACATTTAAAAAACCCTTTGAGTTTTCCTTTATTCTACCCACAAATGCTTTCTCATGCACTCTCTTAGCTTTCCTAATTTCCTTAGATTGGAGAGGTTGGGACTGTTCTTCTTTGAGGGAAGAAGGCTGAGAGGAGATTTGATAGAGATGTTCAAAATCGTGAGGGGGCTGGACAGAATAAATAGGGAGAAGTTGTTCCCGTTTGTAAAAGGATAAGAAGGAGCGGGAGCAGATTTATGGTGATTTGCAAAAGAAGCAAGTGTGACGTGAGAAAATTTTTTTTCACAGCGATTGGTTTGGGACTGGAATGCAAGACCTGGAAGTGTGTCTTGGAGGCAGATTCAGTCGAGGCATTCGAGGATGTTAGATGATTATTTGAATAGAAACAATATACAAAGGTACGTGGGCAAAAGGCAGGGCAATGGCACTAGGTCATAATGCTCACTTGGAAAGCCGGTGCAGGCATGATGGGCTGAATGGCCTCCTTCTGTGCCGTTAAGATTCTGTGAAGCTCCCCCCACACCTCCATGGTCCCTAATTGGCCCTATTCTTTCCCTAGTTATTCTCTTGCTCTTTATATAATTAGAAAACCCGTTTGGGTTTTCCTTTATTCTACCCACCAATGCTTTCTCATACAAAAACAGAATTACCTGGAAAAACTCAGCAGGTCTGGTAGCATCGGTGGAGAAGAAAAGAGTTGACGTTTTGAGTCCTCATGACCCTTTGACCGAACTGGTCTCTTGTTTTTATCTTTTTAATGCTTTCTCATGTTCTCTTAGCTTCCCTAATTTCCTTTTGAAGTCCCCCCTGCACTTTTTATACTCCACGAGGGACTGTGCTGTATTGAGTCCTTGGTATCTGCCATAAGCGCCTTTTTTTTTTGTTAATCTTAACCTTTTATGTCCCTTGACATCAGGGTTCTCCAGACTTGGTGCCCCCTTTGTCTTTATGGGAGCACATTTGCCCTGTACTCTCGCTATTAGCTCCTTGAATGCCTCCTGCTGCAAGTTTTATCTGCAAGTAGCTGCTCCTTGTCCACTTGGGCCAAATTGTATCTCATCTTAGTAAAATTAGCCCTTCCCCAGTTTAGAACATTTATTCCCGGCCCAACCTTATCCTTTTCCATGACTTTCCTAAATCTAACTGAGTTATAATCTTCTCCAAAATGCTCCCCTACTGATAAACCTTCCACCTGCCCAGGCTCATTCCTGAATATTAGGTCCAGAACTGCCCCTCCCTTGTTGGGCTTTCTACGTACTGGCCAAAAAAGTTCTGGATGCAACTTAAGAATCTTGTGCCCTCCCTACCTTGCATACTAAAATGATCCCAGTTAATGTTTGGGTAATTAAAATCCCCTACTATTACTGCCTTATTATTCTTACACTTCTCTGAAATTTGATTACAGATTTGATCCTCTTACTCTCCCTGACTGGGGGCCTACAGTAGTACACACCCAACAGCATGTTTGCCCCTTTTGTGTTTTTTACTTGTTCCACGAATGGCCTCATTTGATGATCCTTCCAGGATATTATCCCACCTCACTGTTATAATTGACCCCTTGATCAATATTGCGACCTACCCCTCTCTATCTTGCCTGAATACCCTATAACTAGGAATGTTGAGCGGTCAATCCTGCCTTCCTTTCAGCCAAGTCTCGGTCATAGCAGTGATATCAAACTCCCAGGTGCCTGTCTGTGCCCTCAGCTCGTCTGTCTTATTCCTCAAGCTCCTTGCATTAAAATATATTCCATTTAGCCTCGCTAAACTCACTCCTTTCTTATCTAGCCTGTTTCCTCTGCCTTCCAGACTCATTTACTACCGTTTTAACTTCTAATCCCATCTCAGCTTCTCTCCCCTGTGAACTACTTTTCAGGATCCCACCCACCTGCCAATTTAGTTTAAATCCACCCCAACAGCATTAGCAAACCTCCCCGTGAGGATCTTGGTCTTGGTCCTGTTGAGATGTAACCCGTCCAACTTGTACAGCTCCCATCTCCACCAGAAACTGTCCCAATGTCCCAGGAATCTAAAGCCCTCCCTTCTGCACTATCTCTCCAGCCACACATTCATCTGCTCTATCCTTCTTTTCCTATACTCACTGCTGCGTGGCACCGGGAGTGATCTGGAGATTACTACCTTTGTAGTCCTGCTTTTCAATTTCCTACCCAATTCCCTAAAGTCTGCTTGCAGGACCTAATTTCTCTCTTTTCCTATGTCATTGGCCCCAACATCGACCACGACCCCTGTCTGTTCAACCTCCCCCTTCACAATGCCCTGCAGCCGTTCGGTGATATCCTTTACCCTGGCACCAGGGTGGCAACATACCATCCTGGAGTCACGTCTATGGCTGCAGAAGCACCTGTCTACTCCCCTCACTAATGAATCCTCTACCACTATTGCCTTTCCACGCTCCCCCCCAACCCACCCCTGAACAGCTGGATCACCCACAGTGCCATGGACTTGGCGCAGGTTGGCCTCTACAGAGGAACTATCACTCTTACTGTTTTCCAAGGCCGAACAACGGTTTGCGAGCGAGATGCACTCAAGAGGTTCCCTCGCTACCTGCTTGGTCGTCTCCTTGTGTCTGGTGGTCACCCATTCCCCCTCTGCTTGCACTTCCTTCAGCTGCAGGGTGATCACGTCCCGAAACGTGCTATCCACAAATCCCTCAGCCTCGTGAATGCACCATAGCGCCCCCAGCTGCCGCTCAAACTCCAAATCCCGGAACTCGAGTTGCCTCCAGTCAGAGGCACCTCCTGCACAGAGACCACCAGGGGCATCTAGGATTTCCCACATAGTGCAGGATGTGCAAATCACGGGACTAAGCTCCCCAGCCATGTCTCAACTAAATATAATATGGACCTTTGCTTTTATTTTACCCTTACTCCTTCTTGAGCATAGACTGGATGCTAGATCGCCTAGATAGACTAGATCCTGTAGGTGCTGCTGACTGCCTATCCCGGGGTCCTCCTCTCACACTCTCCTCTAGGTGCTGCTGACTGCCTGTCCCAGGGTCCTCTTCTCATACACTCCTCTAGATGCTGCTGACTGCCTATCCCAGGGTTCTCCTCTTGCACTCTCCTCTAGGTGCTGCTGACTGCCTATCCCAGGGTTCTCCTCTCACACTCTCCTCTAGGTGCTGCTGACTGCCTGTCCCAGGGTTCTCCTCTCGCTCTCTCCTGTAGGTGCTGCTGATTGCCTGTCTCAGGGCCCTTCTTTCACACTCTCCTTCACCAATCTTTTACATCCACTTCGGAACATGCACAGGGCCTCAGCTCCTCAACTGAAAGACGGCACTACTGACAATGCAGCACTTCCATCCTTCCTTGACTAACTCAGCATAATCCTCTATTCCCTTATCCATCAATTGTTATCTAGCCTCCCTTAAATTAATTTATTCTTTTCAACTCAGTCACTTCGTGTGGTAGCGAGTTCCATATTCTCACTATTCGTTGAATTCTTACTTTGGGTGTCATTTTGTTTGGATATTGTATTGAAAACATAAAATGTTAGCATTGACTCAAGGGATTCAGTAAAGGAGAATGTGGAGGCTAGAGCTGAAATCCCACGAGTGTGGTATTCCCTAGAAGGTTAGACACTGTCTGGGTCATGTCTGTACAGATTTGGAAGGTTCCAGAGACAGTCACAGGACTTGGCTTCGACAGTGTGTGTCTTTTTTTCAGCAGTACTCGAGTTCTGTCCTACCAAGCATTAGATGGCATAGCAACTAACCACAACAACTAACTTGTCTCCCATTGTCCTCTGGGCTATTTAGGAGGAGAATTAAGCCAATAGTCTGCTTTTGGGTTTGACTGCATTCCAATTTAGTATAAGCTAAAGGCCTCAAGTTGTTGTCATGTGCTGTACTTGGTGCTCAACAGCAAAAGGCACAAAAGTATCGAAAGCATCTGGCATCTGTCGGCTCCCCACAGTGAGATAAATGTTACCAGCATCTCATTGGGAAGATTTTAAAGTTACTTCCCACTATTTGGCTCTGTATCACCAGTGTTACAATGTAATGCACCTGTTTTCTTTCTGAAACCATTTTGTTTTTAAGGTTTCTTTTTAGGAAGCACTCCCGGTTTAAGGAGAACTTGCATTCTGTATTAAATCTTGTCATGCCTTTGACAAATGTCTCAAATTAATTTCTGCAAATCATTTTGATAGGCTGTTGGACCATGGCAACCATTTTGTCCACATAGTGTGATGTTCTGTTGATTCATTTTGGTGCTGTTACATTGGGTAGGACACCATGACAGCTCCCCACTCTCCTTTTCCAGTGTTAACATGGGATCGTGACTGCGCAACTGAATGTTTGCAGCATGGGGTCTTGGGTTAACTTTGTCTCAGGATCAAAATCTTGGGGATTTGCTTCTGAACTTGCAAGCACAATTACGGCAAAGATTACAGTTGTTCAAAGGGAAGATCAACATCTAAGGATATGCAATAAATAGGCTTTGCCAATGCACATATCCCAGAATATTTTTTAAAAGCAAAACATGTCATCCAAAAGAAGTCACCACAGCTCTGACAATGCAGCCTGCTCACAGTCCTGCAGTGCCCTCCTTAAGTGCACAATCTTCTGACTCAGAAGGCCAGAATGCAGGCAATTAAATGACCTTATTGTTTAAAATAGTAACCATGTTCGAGACGCTCATTTTGTCTCGCTACTGACGTGTTTAACTCTTACTGCACGAGTGTTGTTTTCCATGTCAGTTGTGCTGCCGGTGTAGAGATATACTACTGAGAGGCTTCTTTAGTTGAACAGCAACCTTTATTTAGAGGTGCTAGATTAGCTGCAGCCTTCTAGTAAGGCTACAATGCTCTTGACTAGGAAAACTCTGCACCTTATCAGCTTCCCTGTGATCGTTGTTGATTGGCTGTTCTGACCATGTGACCCTTACTCAGTAAGCTGGCCTTAAAGCAAGAATCACCAGGCCAGCTGCTGGGTATTTTTGTGTTGTGGACCCACCGCTCATTCACTGGGGATTCTGATAGGTTCAAGCATTCCACCCGAGATCCTTGCAGCTATCAGAGACCACTACATACAACCGATTTGGACTGCATTTGAATCCAAATTCCAAAAAGTGAAAGGCAATTACACAGATCCTTTTTTTTCATTCATTCATGGGATGTGGACGTCACTGGCTGGGCCAGCATTTATTGCCCATCCCTAGTTACCTTTGAGAAGTTGGTGGTGAGCTGCCTTCCTGAACAGCTGCTTTCCATATGGTGTAGGTACACCCACAGTACTGTTAAGGAGGGAGTTCCAGGATTTTGACCCAGCGACAGTGAAGGAACAGCAATATATTTCCAAGTCAGAATGGTGAGTTACTTGGAGGGGAATTTCCAGGTGGTGCTGTTCCCATTTATCTGCTGCCCCTGTCCTTTTAGGTGGTTGTGGCTTTGGGTTTGGAAGGTGCTGTCGATGGAGCCTTGGTGAATTCCTGTAGTGCATCTTGTCGATGGTACATGCTGCTGCTGCTCTGCGTTGGTGGTGGAGGGAGTGAATGTTTGTGGATATGATGCCCGTCAAGTGGGCTGCTTTGTTCTGGACAGTGTCCAGCTTCTTGAGTTTTCTGGGAGCTTCACTCATCCAGGCAAGTGGGGAGTATTCCATCACACTCCTGACTTGTGCCTTGTAGATGGTGGACAGGCTTTGGGGAGTCAGGAGGTGAGTTACTCATCGCATGATTCCCAGCCTCTGACCTGCTGTTGTAGCCACAGTTTTTGTATGGCTAGTCCAGTTCAGTTTCTACTCAATGGCAATCCCCAGGATGTTGATAGTGAGGGATTCAGTGGTGGTAATGCTATTGAACATCAAGGGGTGATGGTTGGATTCTCTTTTATTGGAGATGGTCATTGCCTGACATTTGTGTGGCATGAATGTTACTTGCCACTTGTCAGCCCAAGCCTGGATATTGTCCAGGTCTTGCTGCATTTGGACATGGACTGCTTCAGTATCTGAGTAGCAGTGAATGGTGCTGAACATTGTGCAATCGTCAGCGAGCATCTCCACTTCTGACCTTATGATGGAAGGAAGGTCATTGATGAACCAGCTGAAGATGGTTGGGCCAAGGACGCTACCTTAAGGAACTCCTGCATTGATGTCCTGGAACTGAGATGACTGACCTCCAACAACCGCATCCATCTTCCTTTGTGCTAGGTATGGTTCCAACCAGTGGAGAGTTTTCCCCTGATGCCCATTGATTCCAGTTTTGCTAGGTCTCGATGCCACACTTGGTCAAATGCTGCCTTGATGTCAAGGGCAGTCACTCTCACCTCACCTTGGAAGTTCAGTTCTTTTGTCCATTTTTGAGCCAAGGCTTTAATGAGGTCAGGAGCTGAGTGGCCCTGGTGGAAACCAAACTGGGAATCAGTGAGCGGGTTATTGCTAAGCAAGTGCCATTTGATAGCACTGTTGATGACTCCTTTCATTACTTTACTGATGATGGAGTGTAGACTTATGGGATGGTAATTGCCCGGGTTGGATTTGTCCTTTTTTTGTACAGGACATATCTGGGCAATTTTCCACAAAGCTGGGCAGATGCCAGTGTTGTAGCTGAACTGGAACAGCTTGGCTAGGGGCACGGCAAGTTATGGAGCACAGTCTTCAGTACTATTGTCAGAATATTGTCAGGGCCCATATATGCAGTGCCTTCAGCCATTTCTTGATATCACGTGGAGTGAATCGAACTGGCTGAAGACTGGCATCTGTGATGCTGGAGACCTCCGGAGGAGGCCAAGATGGATCATCCTCTTGGCACTTTGGCTGAAGATTGTTGCAAATGCTTTAGCCTTATCTTTTGCATCTCTGTACTTGGTTCCTCCATCATTGAGGATGTGATATTTGTGCAGCCTCCTCCTCCAGTGGGTTTAATTGTCCACCACCATTCATGCCAGGATGTGGCAGGACTACAGAGCTTAGATCTGATCCGTTGATTGTGGGATCGCTTAGCTCTGCCCATCTCTTGCTGCTTATGCTGTTTGGCACATAAGTAGTCCTGTGTTATAGCTTCATCAGGTTGACAGCTCATTTTTAGGTATGCCTGGTGCTGCTCCTGGCATGCCCTCCTGCAATCTTCATTGAACCAGGGTTGATCTCCTGACTTGATGGTAATGGTAGAGTGGGGGATATACCGGGCAATGAGGTTACAGATTGTGTTCGAGTACAATTCTGCTGCTGCTGATGGCCCACATTGCTTCATGTATGCCCTGTCTTGAATGGCTAGATCTGTTCGAAATCTATCCCATTTAGCACAGTGGTAGTGCCACATAACACAATGGAGGGTATCCTCAATGTGAAGGCGAAACTTTGTCTCCACAGTGACTGTGCAGTGGTCACTCCTACCCATACCGTCATGGACAGATGCATCTGTGGCAGGATGGTTGGTGAGGATGAGGTCAAGTTTGTTTTTCCCTCTAGTTGGTTCCCTCACCACCTGCTGCAGACCCAGTCTAGCAGCTATGTCCTTTAGGACTGGGCCAGCTCAGTCAGTAGTGGTGCTACTGAGTCACTCTTGGTCGTGGACATTGAAGTCCCCCACCCAGAGTACATTCTGCATCCTTGCCACCCTCAGTGCTTCCTTCAAGCGATGGAGGAGCACTGATTCATCAGCTGAGGGAGGGCGGTACATCATCAGGAGGTTTCCTTGCCTATGTTTAACCTGATGCCAAGAGACTTCATGGGGTCTGGAGTTGATGTTGAGGACTCCCAGGGCAACTGCCTCTTGACTGTCTACCACTGTGCCACCACCTCTGCTGGGTCTGTCCTGCCGATGGGGCAGGACAATACTTAGTGATGGTGGAGTCTGGGACATTATCTGTAAGTTATAATTCCATGAGGATGATTATGTCGGGCTGTTGCTTGACTAGTCTTTGAGGTAGCTCTCCCAATCTTTGCACTAGCCCCAAATGCTTGTAAGGAGGAGTTTGCAGGGTCAATAGGGCTGCTATTGCCGTTGTCGTTTCTAGTGTCTAGGTTGATGCCGGGTGGTCCATCCGGTTTCATTCCTTTTTCGTGATTTTGTAGCGGTTTGTTACAACTGAGTGGCTTGCTTGGCCGTTTCAGAGTCAACCACATGTTGGCAAGGTCAGGTAAGGACGACAGATTTCCTCCCCTAAAGGGCGTTAGTGAACCAGATGGGCTTTCACAACAATGGTTTCATGGTCATCATTAGATTTTTAGTAGATTTTTATTAAATTCAAATTCCACCATCTGCCCTGAGTTCCCAGAGCATTACCCTGGGTCTCCGGATTACTAGTCCAGCGACAATACCACTGTCATTGTCTCTCCCCCGTACCATTTTATTTTTATAATTAATGGCTGAAAAGTGATTGTTCTTACTGTTAACTGGTTATGAAGAAGCTCACTTGTTTTGGACAAACTGAATTCCCATTAAAGATGCCTAGTTGGTAAGAGTGACTTGTGAGGAAATGGAGCAAAACTAATTTGAATTCCGTTGTCAGTAGCAAATAGGAGAGAAAAAGTTATTTCACTGATTTGCTCAGCTGATTATCTGATTGGGCCAGAAGTGAGTGAAACTAACCTTGTAAATGAAGTTTATTGTTGGCTGTTACAAAAATTGATTCAATAATTCAGGAGAAGTAAAAAGGGATTTATTGAAATTGAGCTAGGTTTACCATTTCTTTTTATTTATTTCAGTTTACTCCTCATAGTCTCATATAGGTTTTAAGAAGCTGGTTAAATATTAAATGTTTTTTCCCCACCAATAAGAGATCTTTTTAAATTTGTTTATGGTATGTGGGTGTCGCTGGCTGGGCCAGCATTTATTGTCCATCCCTGATTGTCCTGGACAAGGTTATGGTGAGCTGCAGCCTTGAACAGTTGCATCCCTTGTGGTGAAGGTGCTCCCAATTGCTGTGGGGGAAGGATTTCCAGGGATGAAGGAACAATGAAATAGTTCCAAGCCAGGATGCTATGTGACTTGAAAGGGAACTTGGTAGAGGTGTTTCCATCTACCGCCCTTGTCCTTCCAGGTGGCAGAGGTAGCACATTTGGAAGATGCTGTCGAGATGCCTTGGTGAGATGCTGCAGTGCATTCTGTAGATGGTACATGCTGCTGTCATTGTACGTCAGTGGCAGAGGTTGTGAAAGTTTAAGGCAGTAGGTGGGATGCCAATCAAGGGGGCTGCTTTGTCCTTGATGGTGTCAAATTCTTGAGTGTTGTTGGAGCTGTCCAGGCAAGTGGATGGTATTCCATTACACTTCTGACTTGTGCCTTTTTGTTTGGGTACAGGCTTTGGAAGTCTTTTGGGATTCAGGAGGTGAGTTAGTTTCTGCAGAATTCCCAGCCTCTGACCTGCTCTTGTAGCCACAGTATTTATATGACTGGTTCAGTTTCTGGCCACTGGTAACCCCAGGATGTTGTTAGTGGGGATTCATCAATGGTGATGCCATTGAATGTCAAAGGCGAGATGATTTGATTCCCTCTTTATTGAGATGTCGTTGCTTGGCACTTAACCGGCAAGTAACAGTCGTGCCACACATATCAGCCCAAACCTGAATATTGTCTAGGTCTTGCTGCACATGGACATGGGCTGCTTCAGTATCTGAGGAGCTGTGAATGGTGCTGAACATTGTGCAATCACCAGCGAACATCCCCATATCTGACCTTTTGATGGAAGGAAGGTCATTGATGAAGCAGCTGAAGATGGTTGGCTGAAGACTGGCATCTGTGCTGCTGAGGACCTCAGGAAGAGGCTGAGATGGATTGTCCACTCGGCTCTTCTGGCTGAAGGTGGTTGTGAATGCTTCAGCCTTATTTTTTTCAATCATGTACTTGGCTCCCCCATCATCGAGGATGGGGCTATTTGTGGAGCCGCCTCCCTCAGTTAGTTTAACTGTCCACCACCATTCATGACTGGATGTGGCAGGACTGCAGAACTTAGATCTGATCCATTGGCCTTCGGATCACTGAGCTCTGTCTATTGCATTCTGCTTCCACTGTTTGGCAGACAAGTAGCCCTCTGTTGTAGTTTCACCAGGTTGACACCTCATTTTTAGGTTTGCCTGCTGCTACTCCTGGCATGTCCTCCTGCACTCTTCATTGAACCAGGGTTGATCTCCTGGCTTGATGGTAGTGGTAGAGTGGGGGATATGTTGGGTCATGAGGTTACGCATTGTGGTTGAATATGATTCTGCTGCTGCTGATGACCTATGGTGCCTCATAGATGTCCAGTTTTTAGCTGCTAGATCTGTTCGAAATCTATCCCATTTAGCACAGTGGTAGTGCCACACAACATGATGGAGGATATGCTCAATGTGAAAATGGGACTTTGTCTTCACATGGAATATGTGGTGGTTACTCCTGCCTATACTGTCATGGACTGGTGCATCTGTTACTGGTAGATTGGTTAGAATAAGGTCCAGAAGGTTTTTCCCTCTTGGTTCCCTCACCATCTGCTGCAGGCCCAGTATGGCAGATATACCTTTCAGTGCTCAGCCAGCTTGGTCAGTGATGGTGCCACTGAGCCACTCTTGGTGATGGACATTGAAGTTCCCCACCTTGTTGTTCAACATGGAGGAGCACTGATTTAGCAGCTGAGGTGGGGCGGTATGTGGTAATCAACAGGAGGGCTCTGTGCTGATGCCATGAGACTTCATGGGCCTGGAATCATTGTTGAGGAGTCACAGGGACCACTCTTTCAGACTGTATACCACTGTGCTGCCGCCTCAGTGTGTCTGTCCTGCTCTTGGGACAGGACATAGCCAGGGATGATGATGGTGATATCTGTTACATTGTAAGGTATGATTCTGATAGTGTGACTGTGTAGGCTGTTCCTTAATGAGCATTGGACAGTTTTCTCAAGTTTGGCATGAGTTCCCAGATGTTAGTAAGGAGGAATTCATAGGGTCAACAAGGCTGGGTCTGCCATTGTCATTTCCGGTGCAAAAGTCGATGCCAGGTGGCCTGTATGGTTTTATTCCTTTTTAAATTTTCTGTAGCGGGTTGGCACAATTGAGTGGCTTGCTAGGCCATTTCAGAGGGCAGTTAAACGTCAGCCATGTTGCTTTCATCTAGGCCAGACCAGATAGGGACTAGATTTTCTTCCCTGAAGGACATTAGTGAATCAAATGGGTTTTTAAAGCAATTCATAGTTTGATGCCACCATTGGAAACCAGCTTTGAATTCCAGATTCTTTCACTAGTGAATTAAATTAATTAATTTAATTTAAATTCCACCAGCTTCTGTGGTGGGATTTGAACCCATGTCCCCAGATGTCCCCAGATGTCCACTACAACTACACCACTGTTTCCTGAGCCCCTCTTGGAGGCTGCAGCAGATAATTTTTTTACTTTACCCATTCCATCCCATGATAGAATTTAGATGGTGAAAAGCTAGAAAGAGTGAAGGTCCAGATGCGTGGATCATTAACAGGTACAGAAAATAATCACAAAGGCTGATAGAATGCTGGTCTTCGTATTTAGAGGACTAGAATGCAAAGTGTTACAAGCCCTGCTTCAGCTATACAAAGCCCTGGTTAGAGTCCACCTGAAGTACAGTGAAAAATTCTTGGTGCTACATTCTATAAAGCACGTATTGGACTTGGAGGGATTGCAGCATAGATTTACCAGACTCCAAGGGTTAAATTGCAAGGAGAGATTATGCAGACTAGGATTGTGTGAAGGGTTATACTGGAATTTGGAAGGCTATGGGATGATTTACTGTACCTACATATTAACTTTGTGATTTGTGTGCAAGGTCATAGCTATCCCTTTGCTTCCTCTTTGCATCCTGCTCGTAGCTCTGTCCCCTTATCTTAAGTCACTGATGTAGTTTGTAAATAGATGAGGCCCAAGCACTGATCCTAACCACAATTCATGACTTACATCCTGAAAATGACTTTTTTGTTCTTGCTCTGTTTTCTGTCCATTAACCAATCATCAGTCCATGCTAATATATTATTTCCAATCCTAAAAACCCTAATCTTGTCTCAGATCTTAAGAAATAGGAGCAGGAGTAGGCCATTTGACCCCTCGAGCCGGCTGCGCTATTCAACAAGAGCTCATGGCTGATCTGATTGTAGCCTTAACTTAACTTTTTCTGCCTGGCCCCCCCCCCATAACCCTCGACTGTCTTGTCAGTCAAAATTCTGTCTAGCTCGGCTTTGGATATATTCAATGATCCAGCCTCCTGGGGAAGAAAATTCCAAATACTAAGGTCCCTTGGAAATTCCTCCTCATCTCCATCTTAAATGGGAGCCCCTTATTTTGAAACTGTACCCAGAGTTCTACATTCCCCATGAGGGGAAACATACTCTCAGCATCCACCCTGTCGAGCTTCCCCCTCAGATTCTTATGTTTCAGTAAGATCACCTCTCATTCTTCTAAACTGCAATGAGGAAAGGCCCAACCTGCTCAACCTTTTCTCATAAGTCAAAAGCCTCATCCCAGGAATTGGCCTAGTGAGCCTTCTTTGAACTGCTTCCAATGAAAGTATATCCCTCTTTAAATAAGATGCCAAACTGTATATATCTCTTTAGTTCTGAAGAAGAGTCATACGGACTCAAAATGTCTTTCTCTGTCTGTCTTTCTCTCCACAGATGTTGTCAGACTTGCTGAGTTTTTCCAACAATTCTTGTTTTTGATTTTATGATACTCTAGGTGTGGTCTCACCAATATCCTGTATGGATGTAGCAGGACTTGAATACTTTAATACTTAATCCCCAATCCCCCTCGCAATAAAGTCCAATGTTCAATTTTCTTTCCTAATCACTAGTTGTACCTGCATGCTGACTTTTTGTGATTCATGTACAAGGGCACACAGATCCCTCTACTGTGGCATTCTGCAGTCTGGCTCCATTTAAATAATAACCTGCTTTTCTAGTCTTCCTGCCAAAGTGGACAACCTCACATTTTCTTAAATAATACTCCTTCTGCCAATTTCTGCCCACTCACTTCATCTATCTATATCCCTTTGCCAACTCTTTATGTCATCTTCACAACTTGCTTTTCAACCTAACTGTATCGTCAACAAATTTGGCTACAATACTGCCAGCCCCTTCATTCAACTCATTAATATAGATTGTAAATAGTTGAGGCCCCAGCACTGACTCCTTTGGGACTCCACTGGTACCGCTTGCCACCCTTAAAATGACCCAATTTATCCTGGTTCTGTTAAAAACAAAAAAACTGTGGATGCTGGAAATCCAAAACAAAAACAGAATTACCTGGAAAAACTCAGCAGGTCTGGCAGCATCGGCGGAGAAGAAAAGAGTTGACGTTTCGAGTCCTCATGACCCTTCGACAGAACTGGTTCTGTTTCCTGTTAGTTAGCCAATCACCTTCCAAGTAATTATATCACCCTCAACACCATAAGCTCTTCTCTTATGTAAAGCCAATGAATATAGGAAAGGTAACCTTTAATGTGGCACCATATCAAATGCCTTTTGGAAATCCAAATACACTACATGTACTGGTTCCCCTTTATCCACCCTACCTGTTAACATCCTCAAAGAACTTGAATAAATATGTTAAACATGATTTCCATTTCCAGTACAGCTACAACACTGGCATTAACCCGGCTATGTGGAAAATTGCCCGGGTATATCCTGTACACAAAGAAGACAAATCCAACCTGGCCTATTACCGCCTCATCAGCCTACTCTCCATCATCAGTAAAGTAATGGAAGGGGTCATCAAGAGTGCTATCAAGCAGCACTTACTTAGCAATATCCTGCTCACTGATGCCCAGTCTGGGTTCCGCCAGGGCCACTCAGCTCCTGACCTCATTACAGCCTTGGTTCAAACTTGGACAAAAGAGCTGAACTCGTGAGGTGAGAGTGACTGCCCTTGATATCAAGGCACCCATTTGACCGAGTGTGGCATCAAGGAGCCCTAGCAAAACTGGAGTCAGTGGGAATCGGGGGGAAAACTCTCTCCTGGAGTCATACCGAGCACAAAGGAAGATGGTTGTGTTTGTTGGAGGTCAGTCATCTAAGCTCCAGGACATGACTGCAGGAGTTCCTCAGGATAGTGTCCTTGGCCAACCATCTTCAGCTGCTTAATATGTTCCTTCCATCATAAGGTCAGAAGTGGGGATGTTCGCTGATGATTGCACAATGTTCAGCACCATTTGCTACTCAGATACTGTAGCAGCCCATGCCTAAATGCAGCAAGACCTGGATAATATCCAGGCTTGGGCTGACAAGTGGCAAGTAACATTCGCGCCACACCAATGTCAGGCAATGACCATCTCCAACAAGAGAGAATCCAACCATCACCCCTTGACATTCAATGGCATTACCATTGCTGAATCCCCCATTATCAACATCCTGGGTGGTTACCATTGACCAGAAACTGAACTGTACTAGCCATATAAATACTGTGGCTACAAGAGCAGATCAGAGGCTAGGAATTGTGCAGCGATTAACTCAGCTCCTGACTCCCCAAAGTCTGTCCACCATCTGTCAGGCACAAGTCAGGAGTCTGATGGAATATTCCACACTTGCCTGGATGAGTGCATCTCCTACAGCACTCAAGAAACTGGACACCACCCATTACAAAGCAGCCTGCTTGATTGGCACCACATCCATAAACTTTCACTCCCTCCACCACTGACGCACAGTAGCAGCAGTGTGTACCATCTACAAGATGCACTGCAGGAACTCACTAAGGCTGCCTCGACAGCACCTTCTAAACCCACAACCACTACCATCTAGAAGGACAAGGGCAGCAGATAGATGGGAACACCCACCACCTGGAAGTTCCCCTCCAAGTCACTCACCATCCTGACTTGGAAATGTATTGCTGTTCCTTCGCTGTCGCTGGGACAAAATTCTGGAACTCCCTCTCTAACAGCACTGTGGGTGTACCTACACTACATGGACTGCAGCAGTTCAAGAATGTAGCTCACCACCACCTTCTCGAGGGAAATCAAGGATGGCCCAGCCAGCGAGGCCCACATCCTATGAATGAATTAAAGAAAACCATATTGACTCTGCTTGATTGTATTGTGCTTTTCTAAATGCCTTGCCACTGCCTCTTGTGTAGTGGATTGTAGCATTTTCCTAATCAGAGTTGTTAGGCTAACTGGCCTAAAGTTTCCAGCTTTCCATCTCCCTCCCTGAACAGTGGTGTTACATATGCATTTTTCCAATCTGCTGGGACCTTTTCAGAACCTAGGGAATTTTGGAATCAACTCTTGTGTGGCACCTTCCCAAATGACTTCTGAAAATCTAAATGTGCTAGGCCCAATAGTTCCTCCTTATCTGCCTTGCCAGTTACATACACCCTCAAAAAATTAACAGATTTGTCAGACATGACTGACTTCCTTTTCTTAAAAGTTGACTGTGCCTCATCATCATGTTCCAAGTGCTGTTACCACGCCCTTAATAATAAATTCTACATTTTCAATACTATACAGTAGTCGTCTGTTAACTGGTTCATTGTTCCCTCTTTTCTCCCTCCCTTTCTTGAATAGCAGGGTTACATTTGTTACCTTCTAATCCATGGGGACCATTCTAAAATCTAGGAGATTCTGGAAGTTTATCTCCCTTGGTTATCTATGGGGCACATTGTGATGAATGTTATTGCAGCACAGTACAGTGCATGTGTTGGGTTAGAAGTGGAGTCCATTATGATGAACTAATATTTTAGGATGGTGTGCATAACAGATTAGAAATGTAATTCTGGGAGTGACTTGTTAGGAAGGTGTTATTTGTCCCAAATTGAAAGGGCATCACCATATCTCATTGTAAAATGGTTTATGCTTGTGAATCTGGCCTGCACATGATGGGTACAAGTATCAGGATGGGAAAGTTGCAGGAATATGATAGGTGTCTTGGTGCTTTCATACTGGTTGTCCTTAAAATAGGTCTGGTTTTCCAAATGAGCTCAGCCCCCTTTATCTGTGTGTTTGACGCACAACTGCGTCAGTTTGTACTGGAATACAATGAGGCTTTAAATTTACAATTCTTCGCAAAAATGTTGAATCTCGGATGAAAGGCTCTGTCTATGCAAAGAAAAGCTTGGGGATAAGTGTTGCTTTTCTCCAAAATAATTATAGAGAAAGTTATGCTTGCTACATTCATTATTTCAGTGAGGAAGCACCATTTCCAGATGATTTATACAGCAGTAGTATGCCCTCATCTTGTGCTGTGATAAATGTTGGTAGGATGCTCAAGCATAGAAGGGAATCTCGCAGCATAGGCTTTCCCTGGAGTAAAGCTGAACCACTCTGTCAGCAGAATGAACCTCATTATTCCCTCTGTCTTTAAGCTTCCTTCAGAGTTTTGCTAAGTAAATTATTAGAGTTAATGTCAAAAATTGCAAGATTTGTTTTTTAAAAAAAAAATTGCATGGCAATTTATTGTGATAGAATAGTAATAAACTTTGTGAGAGAGGTTAGATCATCGGGCATCATGGCAAGGTTTTAATTCCATTTGAAATGGTTATGTCAGGCGGGAGGGAGATCTGTGGGTGTTGGGTGGGGGCATTCTGGGTGTGGGTTTTTTTTTCATTCGTTCATGGGATATGGGTGCCACTGGCTAGGTCAGCATTTATTGGCCATCCCTAATTGTCCTTAAGGTGGCGGTGACCTGCCTTGAACCATTGCAGTTCATGTGGTGTAGACACACCATATGGTGGGGAGGCAGTGTCTGGGAGTGGGGGGGGGGCGCTGTGTGGCTGCCCCCTCCTCTTCTTTCTTCCCTCCCCGCCCCTTTTCCTACCAAAAAAAGGTTTTCTTTTGGAGTTCTGGGTTTTCAAGTTTTTGTTTCAGTACCTACCCAGCTTCCTGAAGAAAAGTGCATTGTTCTCCTTCTTTCAGGGTTAGGTTGCTTTGGGAATAAATGGCACTGCAGCAAACTGGCAAAACCAATCCTGACAGACTCACTTTCCAGAATTAAGATTATTTCTCCTCTTCCCTGTCCTATTCCATGCTCAGTTCATCTGTTTCTGAAGATATTGGGTTGGGTTTTGCAAAAAAATAAAAGACTGCAGATGCCAGAGTCCTGAAATAAAATGCTGGAAGCAACACAGCAGCTCAGGTTAGTGTCTGCAGAGAAATTAATGATTCATTCTTACTCATCAAAACAAAATTGTTGCAGATGAACCTCAACAGAACAAGAGGGATAAACTATTGTATGGGTGCAGACTATTCTGCTAACCATGTACCAATAAGGGGACCCTCACCTCGAGCACTGACCCACAGCCCTTCCTGTAGCTGGAGGCCCTGCAACACTCATCCTACGTAACCAGCAACTGCTGTCAGAGAAAATGGAAACTTTGGCGAAATCAAAGCTGTTTATCAATGTTAATGCCAGAGGGCTGTAAACTGCCTTAATGAGATGCTGCTTCTTGGACAGGGACTGAAAATGAGAGGCAGCCGACCAGATGCTCAGTTACGTTGTGGGCAGATGTTCAGCAAAATGATCATCCAATCTGTTTGATCCTCCTTATGTAGATGAGACTGACCATTACTCATTGAGTACAATATCCTGGGTTGGAAGAATTGCAAGTAATTATAATTCTAGGGTTTTTAATAAGTTAGTAGGAATAAACTATTTCTATTGACAAGAAGGTTGGTAGCCAGACTGCACAGATTTCGGATGACTAGCAAAAGAACCAGAGGTGAATAGTTTTATGCAGTGAGTCATGATCTAGAATGTGCTGCCTGAAAGGGCAGTGAAAGGGGTTTGGATAGTGACTTTCAAAAGGAATTGGATAAATATTCAAAGGGGAAACGTTTTACAGGGCTGTGGGGAAAGAGTAGAAGAAGCGACACTGCTTGGATAGTTCTTTTAAAGAACTGGCACAGGCATGCTGGGCCAAATGGCCTCTTTCTGCACTGTATGTTGGACTAGCCATATAAATACTGCTACAAGAACAGGTCAGAGGCTAGGAATCCTGTGGTGAGTAACTCACCACCTGACTCCCCAAATCCAGTCCACGACCTACAAGGCCCAAGTCAGGAGTGTAATGGAATACTCCCCACTTGCCTGGATGAGTGCGGCTCCCACAACACTCAAGAAGCTTGACACTGTCCAGGATGAGCAGCTTGCTTGATTGGCACCACATCCACAAACATTCACTCCCTCCACCGCTGACGCATAGTAGCAGCAGTGTGTACCATCTACAAGATGCAATGCAGGAACTTACCAAGGGTCCTTCAACAGTACCCTCCAAACCCACGATCACTGCCTCCTAGAAGGAGAAGGGCAGCAGATAGATGGGAACACCACCATTTGGAATTTCTCCTCCAAGTCATTCACATGGAAAAAGACTTGGAAATATGTCAGACGTTCCTTCACTATCGCTGGGTCAAAATCCTGGAACTCCCACCCTAACAGCACTGTGGGTGTACCTACACCACATGGACTGCAGCGGTTCAAGAAGGCACTTCATCATCTTTTCAAGGGGAATTAGGGAAGGGGGCAATGCCCACATCCCATGAAGGAATGAAAGAATGTTGTAAATCTCTGTCTCACCTGGTCAGTGTACTTGGGGCCTGCATGGTGACATAGGAGGTGAAAGGAAAGGTGTTTCATCTCTTGTGCTTGTATGGAATGGTGCCAGGTTAAGGAAAACAAAAGAAATATTTGCAGTTTTACATTTTCATCACTGCAGGACATCTTAAATTCTTTTCAAAAATACTTCATTGGATGCAGTGTAGTTGCTGTTGTATTGTAGGAACCACAGCAGCCAACTTGTGCACAGCAAGCTTCCACAAACAGTAATGTGATGATGCTTAGTTCATCTGTTCTGGTGATGTTGATTGAAGGGTAAATATTGGCCGGGACACTGGGAAATAACTGACCTCTTCTTCCAAATTGTGCCATGAGAACTTTTGCGTCCACAAGAGAGGCCAAATGGGGCCTCAGTTTTACATCTCATCTGACAGTGCAGCACTCCCTCAGTACTGCACTTGAGTGTCAGTTTTGATTTTTGTGCTGAAGCCCTGAAGTGGGACTTGAGCCCATATCTTTCTGACTTGGGTGAGGGTGCTACACACTGAGCCACAGCTGACGCATCCTTTTCAGATCCTTTGCTCTGATTACAGTCCTACGAGATACCTTGGGGCGTTTTAAAGGTGCTATGTAAATGCAGATCATCCTATTCTGTTCCATTTAAGTTCTAAGGACATCCTCTTGTGGGTGCCAACTTAAGCCTGGGCAGACAATTGTTTAAAGGAGTGAAGAGCATTTTGATGTTTCTCTCCTTTCCTCTCTGTCCTGGTGCAGTTAAACTTATGACTCAAGACATATTCTGTTCCCTTTGGTAGTCCAAAACTCCTAGGCATGTAACAGGAGGACCTCTTCTGGCCTACATGTGAGATCCAATGTGTAGAATGAGTGAATATGATGACAGGTGTCACTCAACAGATCAAACACAAAGATGTGTTTCTTGCTCCCTGACACATTGAGGAGTACTTTTATCATTGGAATTCTCCTCGCTTTATTCACTTGCAGAATTTGAGATTTGCGCAAATGATTTAGTCCAGAAGATGTAAAACAATTCACCAATGATTGATGTTACCTCTCTGTTGCTATGGCTGACTTGGCTCTTAGAGAAATTACAGGTGAAGGAAAGATTTAGGGAAGCTATTATAGAAATCTAATCGAATCATTTATCAATCATTTACTGTCTGCCAGTCTGATGGCTGTAGGAAGAAGTTAGCACTGATCTTCATAAATGTTCCTCAAGACTAATGAGTCAACGAAGATATGAAACCCTCGAAGGAGCATTTGGGTTTTTACTCATTAGAGCTGCCACTCACTGCGCACTCTCGGCTATTTATTCCTATGGTAGCATAATTATGGCAATATGTTTGGCTCTGCATTATAATGTCCTACCGGATGAATTCTATTATTTCCACAATGTGACTTCAGTGTTTGCAAGTTAACCATTTTGACGGCACTAACTGTAGTGTTGGCGAAAAGGTTGCATTCTATGGTTCTGTAGTAAACTGATTTAATTTTCGGCTGTATGGATGTTAAATACTCCATATTTTGTAAATTAATGGAAATTTTTGGTTAGTTTTGATGGCGAGGACTGTACAGATTGACACATACAAGGGTAACAAGCAGCATCTGGATGGCACTTATACACTAGGTTCCTGATGTACACCACATCTAGTTTTATTCTTCACTAATTCTCCCTTTCCAGCCTCAATCATTCTCTCATCCTTACCTGGAAGTATTTACACGATGCCACTTTTATTGATGGCAGGCAGTGACTGGCGTCTTCTGCAAGTAGCCATTCTTCCTGTGTGAGCCAGAACAATATTGACAGGTTATTTAATCGCAAAGAGAATTCCAGGAAAGCCCAATAAATAAACAATGGGAAACATTGAAAGAAACTATTCAGAATGTTCAACCAAAATATATTCCATTTAAGAAACAAAAACTTAGTGAGAAAGATCTATCCATGACTTAGATGGGAAATTAAGGGTGATATTAGGTTAAAAGAAGAGGTTCATAACGTCGCAAAGAATAGTAGCAATCTGAGGATTTGGAGAGCTTTTAACATCAGCAAAAGGTGACCAATAAGCTAATAAAAAGGGGACAAAAAAAAAAGAGAGCAAGCTAACCAGGAATATTAAACATCGAGGAACATTTACAAATATTTAAAGAAGGGAGCAGCTAAAGTAAATGTTGATCTCGTAGAGGCAGAGACAAGAGGAGTTATCACAGGGAAAGGAAAAATGGCAAATGAAGTTCACCTCAGATAAATGTGAGGTAATACATTTTGCTAGGAAGAATAGGGAGTCACTTGTTATTTGGAAGGTTCAAGTCCAGGTGGGGTAGAGGAACAAAGGAATCTTCGGTGTACATATATACCGATCACTAAAAGGTTAGCAACGCCATTTCAAAAAAAAACAAACCAAGACTTGGCTTTATTTCGCTGAAAAAAGAGTCATGTTTCTGGAGCTTTTCATCTTGCACTCATCAGGACAAACACATGAATTCCATAAGACGTAGGAACAGAAGTAGGCCATTCGGCCCATTGAGTCTGCTCTGCCATTCAACGAGATCATGGCTGATCAGATAATTCTCAACTCCACTTTCCTGCCTTTTCCCCAGAACCCTTGATCCCTTACTGATTAAAAATCTGTCCATTTCAGCCTTGAATATACTTAATGACCCAGCCTTTACAGCCCTCTGTGGTAAAGAATTCCACTGATTCACTACTCTCTGAGAGAGGAAATTCCTCCTCATCTCTGTTTTAAATGGGCGACCCCTTACTCTGAGATTATGCCCTCTGGTCCTATATTCTCCCACAAGGAGAAACAACAAAGGCCAAAATTCCATTTGCCTTCCCTGTTACCTGCTGAACTTGTGTGTTAGCTTCTTGGGGTTCATGCATAAGGATTCCCAAATCCCTCTGTGCTGTAGCATCCTGTAGTCTTTCTCCATTTAAATAATATTCAGCTCCTCTGTTGCTACCAAAGTGCATAACCTCATATTTTCCCACATTATATTCCATCTGCCAAGCTTTTGTCCACTCACTTAACCTGTCTGTATCCCTCTGCAGACTGTGTCATCTCCTTGTCTTCCCACCTATTTTTGTGTCATCTCCAAACTTGGCGATAGTACATTCACTTCCCTCATCTAAGTCATTAATATATATTGTAAATAATTGTGGCTCCAGCACTGATCCCTGTGGCACTCCACTAGTTACAGATTGTCGTCCTGAAAATGTCCACTTTATCCTAACTCTTCTATTAGTTAACCAATCGTCTACCCATGCTAATATACTACCCCAACACCATGGGCTCTTATCTTAGTAAGTAGCCTTACGTGCAGTGCCTTATCAAACGCCTTTTGGAAATCCAAATATATTACATCTACTGGTTCCCCTTTATCTATTCTGCTTGTTACCACCTCAAAGAATTCTAATAAATTTGTCAGGCATGGTTTCCACTTCATCAAGCCATGCTGACACTGCTTGATTACATTATGCATTTCTAAATGCTCTGCTATTACATCCTTTAACATAGAGTTATACAGCACAGAAACAGGCCCTTCTGCCCATTGTTTGGGAAGTGGACTCTGGTAGAGGCGTTGCCATGGGGAATGCACCACAGAACAGTTAACTGCCAAGATTTTTTAAATTCAAGCCAGGCAGGTTGACTCTGGTCAAGGCATTGCCATGGGGAATGAACCAGGAAATTGCTGTCCCCTAGGCTTTTGTTGAGTTGAAAAAGGCATAATGCATGGACATGTTCTTCAGGGCCTTGTGTGTGAATATACTGAGCTTCTAGCACACATAAGTAAGTCATGCTGTGAGCCCAATTGATTGATCAAATTAGTTGGTGCAATTTTTCGCACAGTCAGGGTTGTTTAGCACATTTGCCTGATCTCAGAATCAAGGGTCATGAGGACTCGAAACGTCAACTCTTTTCTTCTCCGCCGATGCTGCCAGACCTGCTGAGTTTTTCCAGGTAATTCTGTTTTTGTTTCAGAATCACCATGTTGGACTCTTTTGAGTTTTGCTATCATGGGCTGATTGGATGCAGTAAGTACTTTGCCTGTTGCCAACAGCTGAAGGGACATGCTATTTGATACGATCCACCAACTGTTGGATATATGGTCCATGTTTCTGGCATCACACCGGCACTGAAATTTATATACTACATTACTCATGGGATCCCCTCCAGGCTCAGCTCTTGCCTTAGTAGGTTTCCATGAGAATTGTGCCTTTGATGGAACGACCACTAACCTCCCACTGCTTGCATATTTTCAATATGTAGATGATACGTTTGCTATATTTGAAGTCGCAGCTGCATGTAAAAAATTCTTTACACACCTTAATGGGCTGCATCCTGCGCTCAAATTCACCTTTGAAAATGAGCGGTCAAATGACCTCCATTTACTCTGTGTGAGTTGAGAAATCTGTGGGGTCTCTACTACTGTCTATCGCAAGTCCACTTTTGTTGGTCAACATGTGTTGGGATTCCTACAGCTTCATGTGTTCCGCTCTGCTCAGGCTCCGCGGTGGGCTCCCCCCTGCACACTCTCCTGTGACTACCCCCCCCCCCCCCAACCGCGGCTGGCCCCCCCAGCTTTGTGCTCCCAGGATGCTTTGAGGACACCCCTTAAACGTTTTATCTGTCCTCCTGGAAACCTCCTGCTGGGACTGAGTTCCATAAGACTATAAGACATAGGAGCAGAAATTAGGCCATTCGGCCCATCGAGTCTGCTCCGCCATTCAATCATGGCTGATAAGTTTCTCAATCCCATTCTCCCGCCTTCTCCCCATAACCTTTGACCCCCTTGCCAAACAAGAACCTATCTATCTCGGTCTTAAATACACTCAATGACCTGGCCTCCACAGCCTTCTGTGGCAATGAATTCCATAGATTCACCACTCTCTGGCTAAAGGAGTTTCTCCTCATCTCTGTTCTAAAAGCTCTTCCCTTTACTCTGAGGCTGTGCCCTCGGGTCCTAGTCGCTCCTACTAATGGAAACATCTTCCCCACGTCCACTCTATCCAGGCTTCTCAGGATCGTTCTCGTGAACCTCCTCTGGACCCTCTCCAAGGACAGCACATCCTTCCTGAGATACAGGGCCGAAAATTGCTCACAATATTCTAAATGTGGTCTGACCAGAGCCTTATAAAGCCTCAGCAGCACATCCCTGCTTTTATATCCTAGTCCTTTTGGAATAAATGCCAACATTGCATTTGCCTTCCTACCGACTCAACCTGCAAGTTAACCTTAAGACAATCCTGGACCAGGACTCCCAAGTCCCTTTGCACTCCAGACTTCTGAATTCTCTCCCCATTTAGAAAATAGTCTATGCCTCTATTCTTCCTACCCAAGTGCATGACCTCACACTTCCCCACATTGTATTCCATCTGCCACTTCTTTGCCCATTCTCCTAACCTGTCCAAATCCTTCTGCAGCCTCCCTGCCTCCTCAATACTATCTGTCCCTCCGCCTATCTTTGTGTCATCTGCAAACTTAACCAGGATGCCCTCAGTTCTTTCATCTAGATCATTAATGTATAAAGTGTAAAGTTGTGGTCCCAACACTGACCCCTGCGGAACTCCACTAGTCACCAGCTGCCATCCTGAGAAGGACCCCTTATCCCCACTCTCTGCCTCCTGCCAGACAGCCAATCGTCTATCCATGCTAGTACCTTGCCTCCAACACCATGCGCTCTTATTGAGCAGCCTCCTGTGCAGCACCTTGTCAAAGGCCTTCTGGAAGTCCAAGTAGATAACATCCATTGGCTCTCCTTTGTCTAACCTACTCGTTACCTCCTCAAAGAATTCTAACAGATTTGTCAGGCATGACCTCCCCTTGATGAAACCATGCTGACTTTGCCCGATTTTACCATGCACTTCCAAGTATTCTGAAATCTCATCCTTAATAATGGACTCTAAAATCTTACCAACGACCAAGGTCAGGCTAATCGGCCTGTAATTTCCTGTCTTTTGCCTCACTCCCTTCTCAAACAGGGGGGGTTACATTAGCGATTTTCCAGTCCTCTGGGACCCTCCCTGACTCCAGTGATTCCTGAAAGATCACCACTAACACCTCCACTATCTCTTCAGCTATCTCCTTCAGAACTCTGGGGTGTAACCACTACTTCTTCTCTAGCATCATTTTCCAGCAGCCCAATGTCTACTTTTGCCTCTCTCTTATCCTTTATATAATCAAAAAAAAACTCTTGCTTGCAATCTTTTATATTACTGGCTAGTTTACCCTCATATTTAATCTTCTCCCTCCTTCTTGTTTCCCTCCTGAGTTGTGGTGACTGCAATGTCTTCTCCCAGAATACTTCAGTCACTTCTCACCAGCGCCCTCTGTTGTATGCCCTTTCTCCTGCCGAGTGCAAGAGTCCTTCTCCTCGATCCCCTCCTGAGTCATGGTGACTGCAACAACCTCTCCCAGAATGCTTCAGTCGCTTCTCACCAGCGCCCTCTGTTGGATGCCCTTTCTCCTGCTGAGTGCAAGAGTCCTTCTCCTCAATTCCCTCCTGAGTCGTGGTGACCGCGATGACTTCTCCCAGAATGCTTCAGTCACTTCTCACCAGCGCCCTCTGTTGGATCCAAGTAGAGCTGTCGCTTCACAAGTTTGTTGTTAGGCATACGAATGGCATGTCCTACCCAGCGGAGCTGCTTTTGAGTGATTAGCACCTTGATTGTGGGCATGTTGGCTTGGGAGAGGATATTGCTGTGGGTCCACCTTTCTTGACACTAGATTTGGAGAATCTTGCAGTAATGATACTTCGCCAATGCTTTAAGGTTCCCTTGGAGGTCATCCAGGTCACCAAAACGTATAGGCACGCTAGGACCACTGCTGCCCGGTAAACCATGACCTTAGATCCTGGCCCTCAAATACTCTTTTGCTCAGTTGGCAGAAGGTTGAGATGGCACATTGGAAGCGATGATGTATTTTGTTATCTAAGGCGGCTTTGTTGAGAGGAGGTTCTCAAAATATGGAAAATGGTCCACACAGCACAGCCTCACAGATAGCAGTGAGATAAAAGTTCAGCTCTTCTGTTTTAGTTATATTGATCAAGGCATAAATGTTGCTCAAGACACAAGAAAAAACAGCCTTGCTCATCTGCTTGTAGTGGGATGAGATCTTTTGTGTGAAGTTAACAAGGTTTAACGTCTCCTGTAAAAGATGACATCTTTTTGATGGAGCCGGTATGGCGAAAGTGATTGCTTCGACGGTGGGGTCAATAACCAGAGGGTAGAGATTTAAAATAATTGGCATAAGACCTAAAGAGGAAATGTGGAGAAATTAGTGATCCAGCGCCTTGTTAAGATCTGGAACACAACACCTGAATCGGCTGTGGGAGCACATTTCACAAGAACTTTCAAAAAGCGATTAGACATGTTCTGTAAGATGATGAATGTGCAGTCTAGGGGAGGAAGAAGCTGGGATGTGAACCCAAGTTGGACAGCTCTTACCATGAGGTATTGGCACAGTGCTGCTCAATATTGCACTGAAATGCCACCTTACATTATGTGCTCAAACCTATGAAGTTAACTGAGCCCAGGGTGACATCTTGCTCACACACCTTCTGGCTGGGTGCAGTGTACCTGATGGAATGTACTCGAAGGGAGCAGATAGGTTTTCCACTTGCATCATTTAAATTGCACTTCATTTGCCCAGTTGTGGAGTTGCCTGATTCAGAACAGTCTGCTGAGGGAACGCATTGGCACAATGGGTTAGCTACCTGCGTATTGACTCGTGACCTGGGTACAAATTCAACCCAGACTGAAGATGATAAATTCTCCCAGGCTGCTGACTGTGTGAAATATGTTGGGAGTATAATTGCAGTTGGATGACTTGCCATCTTAGAGGGACCTAGAAAGACTAAGTGCCTTCATTTTATTCCTTCAGGCAATCAACATATTTAATCAGTTATTTCTGCCACAGTAATGGTAAGTGTAGAATTCAGCATTCAACATGTTAATCTGATGTGATAGCAGGCAGTCTGTCAGCAGCTGCTGTTGCTGTCTGAGTTGGAGGCAAGTCTGTTGCTTGGAACAAGAGTGTTCTGGTGTTAAAGCCATTTAAATTCCTGATGTCGATCGTTTACCTGTGAAAGCTGACTGGATTGACGGTAAGGGACATGTGATAGTTCAGGAAATCCCTGCTCAAAGTCACCCTTAACCGTCTCCAGACTGGACTCTTGCTGTCTGTGTCAGGCAGTGACATTGACACCAACATAATTCAAAGCTGACAGCAATAATTGCCTTCATTTGTTTCAGGTCATAGGTCATGGTATTCGTTTTTAGTCAACTTATGTGGACAGGATTTTCAGACTTGTCAACAATCCCAGGCAAATGCTTCAATGCTAAACCTGCCTTATGGAATTTAAACCCATCACTGGGCCTCTTTTGTCTTTTAAAAAAGAACAAGATAGGAGCATGACATATTTGTTATGTCACTCTTTGAAAAAAGTACTATAATTTACCAAAAATTTCTCTCATTTCATTGGGGCTGTAAGTAGTAAACAGCATAATCAAGCTGTTCAATAGATTTATTTGTGGCCCTGTAAAAATGAAGTGCTGGTTAGTAAGGAAATACGTGCTACATTGAGGTTGTAAAGATCAGAATGTCTTGGCTATGCCCCACAATCTGTTTTATCTCAGCCAGGGCAGAGCTTGCAGTGCAACACTTGGCCTCAGCACCTCTGGGCTGCCAGGGTTGGGAAGAAAACAGTTTGGGACCCTGCTCTTAGTGTTAAATGCAAGTACATGCATCTCTAATTAGAATGTGTTAAATTCCAGAACGAACCTGTGTCACTGAGAAGCATTTGAGGAAGTCAGAGGCTCCACCACAGGGAAAATCGTATCCAGCTGTTTTGTTTTGTGAGATTCTTGTACTCCAAGTTGAGGGAATCTTGGTGCTTAAAAAGTGAATACCTACCATTGTGGAAACTTTGAGACAGGATCATGTACTTCACGGAATATATATTTCTCTATGCTATCCCATTAAACAACCCCAGGGCAGGAACAGTTAGATACAGAGTAAAGCTCCCTCTATACTGTCAACTGTACTGTACTTTAGAGAAAGAACATAATTGCATTAGAAGTAGTTCAGAGAAGGCTCACTTGACTGATTCCTGGGATGTGAGTTGCGGTTGCAGTTATCTTATGGGGAAGGGTTTGACAGGTTGGGCATGTATCCACTGGAGTTTAGAGGAATGAGGTGTGATCTTATTGAAACAAATAAGATTCTGAGGGGACTTGACAGGTTGGATACTGAAAGAATGTTTCTCCCTGTGGAAGACCCCTTATTTTTAAACTGTGCCCCCTAGTTCTAGTCTTTCTTACAAGTGGATACAAACGCACAAACAGATACAGAGTAAATCTCCTTTTATACTGTCGACTGTACTGTACTTTAGAGAAAGAACATAATTGCATTAGTAGTTCAGAGAAGGCTCACTTGACTGACTTGAAAATAAGGGGTGTCCCATTTTAAGATGGAGATGAGGAAAAAATTATTTCTGAGGACCTCAAGCCTTTGGAACTCTCTTCCCCAGAGAGCAGTGGAGGTAGGGTCATTGAATATTTTTAAAACAGAGGTAGGTAAATTCTTGACTAACAAGGGAGTCAAAGGGTATTGGGGATAGGCAGGAAAGTGGAGGAGAGGGCACAATCAGATCAGCCATGATCTTATTGAATGGTGGAGCAGGCTCAAGGAGCTGAATGGCCTACTCCTCCTAGTTTGTGCGTTTGTATCCACTTGTAAGAAAGACTAGAACTAGGGGGTACAGTTTAAAAATAAGGGGTCTCCCATTTAAGATGGCGAAGAGGAAGTATTTTTCACCCAGAGGGTTGTGGGGGTCTTCAACTCACTGCCTAAAAGGGTAGTAGAGGCACAAGCCCTCATTTAAAAGATATCTGGATATGCACGCCAAGTGCCCATAACCTGCAAGGCTACGGACCAAATGTTGGAAAGTGGGATTAGGCTGGTTGGCTTGTTTTTTGGTCAGTGCAGACATGAAGGGCTGTGTGGCCTCTTTCTGCATCAAACTTTCTATGATGTACACTGACCATCAAATGCTCCCAGGGCAGGTACAGCACGGGGTTAGATACAGAGTAAAGCTCCCTCTACACCATCACCATTAAACACTCCCAGGACAGGTACAGCATGGGGTTAGATACAGAGTAAAGCTCCCTCTACACTGCCCCCATCAAACACTCCCAGGACAGGTACAGCACGGGGTTAGATACAGAGTAAAGCTCCCTCTACACCATCACCATTAAACACTCCCAGGACAGGTACAGCATGGGGTTAGATACAGAGTAAAGCTCCCTCTACACTGTCCCCATCAAACGCTCCCAGGACAGGTACAGCATGGGGTTAGATACAGAGTAAAGCTCCCTCGTACTGTCCCCATCAAACACTCCCAGGACAGATACAGCACGGGGTAAGATACGGAGTAAAGCTCCCTCTACACTGCCCCCATCAAACACTCCCAGGGCAGGTACTTTGTCTCTCTCTCGGCATAGTGCCCTGAACTTGAATAGCTGCAATTTATACTGTTTTTTTCATCAGCTCAGCCATTCTTGGTCCTCTGACAATTTGGTTTAAATTAACCTTGCACCATAGAAATTTGGTTTTAGGATATTTATAACTCGCAAGCTAGATTTTCAGGCTCGGTAATGCAATGGTTTAAAGGTGGCACTGATATAATGGGGCAGGATTTTGGGACTGGAATAAAATATTTACATTTTTTTTGCCATGGCAAGTTCCATTTTAGATTGTGCTTAACTTTTTTCTGGGAATTTTATCTTTTATCAGACCATTACTGCAGCAACTCAGTACTACAAATTGTGAAGCTGTTTTGTTCACTCAAAGTTGTGTGGAACCTTGCTATGCCTTTTGCTAACAGCCTCTATTCATTAAATGTGCACTGTGACAGTGTAGTCCCAATGGTTTCATTGTATTTTATTGGCATTTTCACTGGACTAAAAATACTGTCGTACTGTGATGCTGCATTTGTTTGCTTGTTGACTCTTGCTCATTTATTGATGTAACTTTTTTCTGGACCAAGTCTGATAAATTTAACGTTATTGAACATAATGTTGTAACAGATGAGCTTATTTATTGCCAATGTTAAGATCTAGGCTTACTGATGAGTATACTTTCTCGCAACCCCCTAAACTTTTGAATCTTTCATAAATAGTGGCACAGATGGAGGCTATTTAGTTCAGTGCCTAAGTGCCAGCCCCCTTCCTCTTTCTCTGCTTCATTCTCCTTTTAAAAGATATTCTGGATTTGTCTTCCACCACTATATATTTTGGACATTTCATGCCTGACAACTCTTTGTGTATTTAAAAAAAATGCCCTGATCATCTCTTTCTTTTGGAAATTATTCATGTGTGAGGGAGTGTGCCCAGCTGCCCTTCAAGCTCATAAAGATTGAACTTGAGCACGACAAGTCAGAGATGAAGGGGAAAGTAGTGTTGTGGTATTGTGACTCAACGCATAATTTAGAGACAAATGCTATGGAGATAAGAGTTTAAATCCCACCATGGCAGCTGGGGATATTTAAATTCAATTAGTTATTAAATCTGGAATAAAATGCTAGCCTTGTTAATAAGGATCATGAGCCTACTAGATTATTGTAAAAAAAAACCCATCTGGTTCACTAATGTCCTTTAGGGAAGGAAATCTGCCATCCTTACCCAGCCTGGCCTACATGTGAGTTCAGACCCACAGCAACTCTTAACTGCCCTCTGAAATGGCCTAGCAAGCTACTTGGTTGAAGGTGGCTCACAACCACCTGCTCAAGGGCAGTTGGGGATGGGCAGTGAATTGCCAACTTCACATTCTGTGAATGAATTAAAAAAAAAGACACTTCCTGCTTATGTGGTCACAGTAAACATACAGGAGATCCTGCTTTTACAGGTACTGCACATCATAAGATTCAGCTATGCCCTCACTAAACTAACCTGTTCTGTCAGAAATTCAAATAAATCAAAAACAACTTGTGGCGCAGTGGATTTAATATTGAACTGGTGAGGTGAAATAACATTTAATTTTAAGCCTCACTCTGACTGAAGTGCAGCTGAATCTAAACTTTGTACCGTAATGGTTCTTTGCACTCAATATAATATGCTTGTTAATACTAACGTTAATTCATGCATTTGTTAAACGTTGATGTAGTTGTGTTTTTTTTCCTTCATGGGATGTAGGCGTCACTGGCTAGGCCAGCATTTATTGCCCTTGTTCAGAGGGCAGTTAAGAGTCAACCTCATTGCTGTAGGTCTGGAGTCACATGTAGGCCAGATCAGGTAAGGATGGCAGATTTCCTTCCCTAAAGACCATTAGCGAACCAGATGGATTTTGACAACAATCGACAATGGTTTCATGGTTACCATTAGACTTTTAATTCCAGATGTTTACTGAATTGAAATTCCACCATCTGTCATGGCGGGATTCGAACCTGGGTCCCCAGGTTGGTCACTACACCATCGCCTCATATATTTATATCATTACTGTTGAGTTTTGAACTGTTAATGGAAGACTTGAGTAGTTGGTCCAGGAAGCTGGTCCTTTCAACCACCAAACAATTGAAGATTGACCTTAGAACAAACATGATTCTTTGGCAAGTGGCTAGAGGTTTCATTCATTTGCTACGCTGATATATCACTGTTTTATCTGAGCCTTTGTTAGAGTAGAGAGATCTTATGATGCTGGAGGGGTATATTCCAGATGCTTAGTTTGTAGCAGTTATGAGTCAGAATGTTGTTAGTGTGGAGGGGATAATGGTGCAGTTGCTGTCAGTAGTAGAGTTTTGTTTGGGGCAACTCTGTTGGAATACTGTGCTGGCAGGCAGTCTGCATTCGTAGTTTTTTTTTTAATTCCTTCATGGGATGTGGGCTTTGCTGGCTGGGCCAGCATTTATTGCAAATCCCTAGTTGCGCTTGAGAAGGTAGTGCCACCTTGAATTGTTGCAGTCCATGTGGTGTAGGTACACCCACAGTGATGTTAGGAAGGGACTTCCAGGATTTTGACCCAGCGACAGTGAAGGAACGGCGATATATTTCCAAGTCAATATGGTTAGTGACTTGGAGGGGAACTGCCAGGTGGTGGTGTTCCCACCTATCTGCAGCCCTTGTCCTTCTAGATAGTAGTGGTCATGGGTTTGGAAGGTGCTGTCGAAGGAGTCTTGGTGAATTCCTGCAATGCATCTTGTAGATGGTACACACTGCTGCTGCTGTGTGTCAGTAGTAGAGGGAGTGAATGTTTGTGGATGTGGTGTCAATCAAGCGGGCTGCTTTGTCCTAGATGGTGTCAAGCTTCTTGAGTGTCGTAGGAGCTGCACTCATCCAGGCAAGTGGGGAGTATTCCATCACACTCCTGACTTGCGCCTTGTAGGCGGTGGACAGGCTTTGGGGTATCAGGAGGTGAGTTACTCGTCGCTGAAGATCGTTGGGCCTAGGACACTACCCTGAGGAACTCCTGCAGTGATGTCCTGGAGCTGAGATGACTGACCTCCAACAACCACAACCGTCTTCCTTTGTGCTAGATATGACTCCAACCAGCGGAGAGTTTTCCCCTGATTCCCATTGACTCTAGTTTTGCCAGGGCTCCTTGGTGCCACACTCCGTCAAACGCTGCCTTGATGTCAAGGGCAGTCACTCTCACCTCACCTCTGGAGTTCAGCTCTTTTGTCCATGTTTGAATCAAGGCTGTAATGAGGCCAGGAGCTGAGTTGTCCTGGCAGGACCCAAACTGGGCGTCAGTGAGCAGGTTATTGCTAAGCAAGTGCTGCTTGATAGCACTGTTGATGACCCCTTCATCACTTTACTGATGATCAAGTGTAGACTGATGGAGCGGTAATTGGGCAGGTTGGATTTGTCCTGCTTTTTTCGTACAGGACATACCTGGGCAATTTTCCAGCTAGCATGGTAGATGCCAGTGTTGTAGCTGTACTGGAACAGCTTGGCTAGGGGCGCAGCAAATTCTGGAGCACAAGTCTTCACTATTGCCGGAATATTGTCAGGGCCCGTAGCCTTTGAGGTATTCAGTGTCTTCAGTCATTTCTTGATATCAAGTGGAGTGAACCGAATTGGCTGAAGACTAGATGGCTCGTCCACTCGGCAGTTCTGGCTGAAGATTGTTGCAAATACTTCAGCCTTCTCTTTTGCACTGCTTTCTCTTTTGAACATGGGGATATTTGTGAAGCTGCCGCCTCCAGTGAGTTGTTTAGCTGAGCACCACCATTCACTGGATGTGGCAGGACTGCAGAGCTTAGATCTGATCCATTGGTTGTGGGATTGCTTAGCTCTGTCACTTGCTGCTTATGCAGTTTGGCACACAAGTAGTCCTGTGTTATAGCTTCACCAGGTTGAGACATCATTTTTAGGTATGCCTTGTGCTGCTCCTGACATGCCCTCCTGCACACTTCTTTGAACTAGGGTTGATCCCCTCGCTTGATGGTAATGGCAGAGTGGGGGCCATGAGGTTAGATTCTGTTTGAGTACAATTCTGCTGCTGGCCCACAGTGCCTCGTGGATGCCCAGTCTTGAGTTGCTAGATCTGTTCAAAATCTATCCCATTTAGCATGGTGGTAGTGCCACACAACACGATGGAGGGTATCCTCAATGTGAAGGTGGAATTTCATCTCCACAACGACTGTGTGGGGGTCACCCTTACCGATACTGTCATGGACAGATGCATCTGTAGCAGACAGGTTGGTGAGGATGAGGTCAAGTATGTTTTTCCCTCTTGTCGGTTCCCTCACCAGGAAAAAAGGTCAAGAATGGAAATTGCTGCCCAGTCTAATATCCTTCCCTCAATGAGCTCAAAATATTTGCAGAGCAATTACACTTTGCTCCTGTGGGTTTGGTACTAACTTCAGAGCTTGAGTAACCTGCTGGTCAATGCAAGTGGTACTTGGAACTATTTGGAGTGCGTTTGTTGCTGGTATTTATCTATCTTGGGATGTGTGTCGCTGGCAAGGCAGTATTTATTGCTCATCCCGAATGAATTAGTGTTAATTAGAAAAAAAAAACCTTGTTTTCATAGATCAAAATGGAATCTTAACCATATTGCTCTGTTTGGACATCATATTCAGCAGACACAAGTGATTCATCCCCACTCTTGCTTCCTTCACATTTTTCATAGATGCCAGAACTGAGAGAATATTGGGAATCAGGAATAGCCAGGGTTCTCTAGAAAAGATAATTGAGGTGACCTTATGGAGGTTTTCAAAATTACTAAGGGTTCAACAGAGCAGATGTGGTGGAGATGTTTTCACTTATGGTGGAGTCCAAAACTGGGGGCTTTTAAGTCAATAAAATCCAACAAGGAATTCAGGAGAAACTTCTTTAGATAGATAATTGTTTTATTGAGAAATCATCACAGTGGCAGATGCCAAATTGTGATGACGAATATCAAGTAATCACAATTCATTGTGAACAATCATCAAAAATGAAATAAATTATTATAATTTCAGCATTCAATTGCTGTGTTGCATAATGCATAATTGTTGGTCATTGTTAATTGGTGAGAATGTGGAGTGGTTGAAGTGAATAACAGATATGTTGAAGGAAAAGCTAAGACAAGCGCAGAAGGGTGACAAAAATACAAAGTTACATAAATGGGATGCATTAAGTAAGGTAGGTGGAGGCTTGTATGGAGCCTAAACACTGCCATACAGCAGATGGGTTGAATGGCCTGTTTCTATACAATAAATTATGTAATATAACTGAGTTACTGTCTGTGATGTCAAGCATGATAACATATTCAACTCAAAATGAAATCACTCAAGGCTGTGTCTCACATGCTATAGGGGTGGGTAAGAGGACACAGCTTGAATGGTGTCTTGTAACACGCCCCTGACTAGAACCAAATGAAGAATGGCTTGGATTTTATTCTAAATCCACTCCATTAATTGTTAGTGAAGGCCAAGGGTTGAGCTGTAAGATTTCAAGAACCAATGTTACTTTGTGTAAATGGAGGCATGAGGATGGGAAAAAATAGAGCTGTGTGTTGACTACATATTGCAGCTGCTCTGTTTTCATGTTGACTGGATGATTTCATGCTCTGGATATAACATCTTTTATTAAAAAAAATATATTCATCCAAAAATGTTGAGTTAAGCATCCCATTGAAATTAGAAGGCAGGATTTTCTGGATTTCACACATTTGTGTTGTAATAACGTAGTCATTACTTGTGAAGCCATACAAAGGTTGATGCTAGGAATTCGAGCTGGAAGCTGAAACAAAATGTGGTGGAAATGATTGAATGATACTGATGGGAAGACTTGGATGTGCAAGGCACAATTTCAAAATTTGCAGACGCCACGAAACTTGGAAATCTTGTCAACTGTGAGGAGAATAGTGATGGACTTCAAGAGGACATAGACAGATATGACTGGATAGTCACATGGCAGATGAAATTTACTGTCTAGACATGTGAGAGGGATACATTATGATTGGAAGAGTGAGGAGAGGCAATCTAAAATAAATGATACAGAGAACGGGACTGTATGTGCACAAATTGTTGAAGGTAGCAGGATAGTTGGAGAAACCGATTAATAAGGCAAACAATACCCTTGGCTTTATAGATAAGGGCATAAGGTACAGAAGTAAGAAAGTTATGGTGAGCCTTTATAAAATACTGGCTCAACTGGAATATTGCATCCAGTGCTAGACACCATACTTTGGGAAGGGTGTGAAGGCATTAGAGGGAGTGCAGAAAAGATTCATGAGAATGGTTCCAGGGATGAGGGGCTTCAGTTATGTGGATAGATTGGCAGTGCTGGAGCTGCACTTCTCAGAGAATAGAAGGTTGAGAGGCAACTTGATAGAGGTGCTCAAAATCATGAGTCAGGACAGAGTAGGTGGGAAGAAACTGTTCCCATTGGTGGTGGAAGGGTCGTGAACCAGAGGGCACGGATTTAAGGTGATTGGTGAGAGAACCAAAGACAACATGAGGAAACTCCTTTTCACACAGCAAGTGGTTAGGAACTGGAATGCACTGCCTGAGAGTGGGCTGGAGACTGGGTCAATCGAGGCTTTCAAACGGGAGTTGGATTCTAATCTGAAGAGGAAAGTTTGCAGAGCTAGTGGGGGAAAAGGCAGGGGAGTGTGAGTAGTGAGTCAGACATGATGGACCAAATGGTGGCCTCGTGTGTTGTAACCATTTTATGATTATATAACAAGTTCAAAGTTGTGAAACATGATTACACTTTTTAACCAGTTGAAAGTGAATCCCTTGTAACATCGAAAGGTGCTGGTAAGTCTGTGAGAACCTGTAGCAACGTTTCTGCACAGCCGAGGCGTTTTGCTTGGTATCTTCCAGCAGTATAGGTTGGTGATTGCAACAGGGCCTGGTGTGCCATCTGGCCCTGGGCCTGGGCTGGTAGCATTGTGGAAATGTTACTGGGCTAGCAACTGAGAGTCACAAACTGATGTACTGGACATGAGTTCAATTCCCACCATGGGAGCTGGAGGAATTTAAATTTACTTAATCAATCTGAAATAAAACACCAGTCTCCTTAATGAAACCAGTGGATTGTTGTAAAAACCAATCTGGTTCACCTTCAGGGTAGGAAGTCCACTGTACGTACATGGTATGGCCTACACGTGTCTCCAGATCCAGTAGCAATGTGGTTAATAGCTACCTGTCCATTGAAATGGCTTAGCAAGCCACTCAATTACTTCAGAATAGGACTGTGGGTCCGACACTCATGGGCTGTGGTGATTCAAGAAGGTGGCTCACCACCTTTTTGAGGGCAATTGGGGGTAGGTATTGAATGCTGGCCTAGCTCAGATTCCAAGAAGGAATAAAAAGCAATCTACCTGAAAGGACAGTGGAAGAAGACTGGATAAATGAAGGCAATTGGATAAATAAGGGAAAATTTGCAGGGCTAGCAGAAGGAAGCGAGACTAGATTGATAACCCACACTGAAGAACCAGCACAGACACATTAGGCCTAAAGGCCTCCCATGTGCTGTCATTCTATGATTGTGTACTCAGCACTGAGACAGCTACCAACTGGTCTAAATGGGCATAAATAAAATAGTAATAAATTTTCTTCTCTGCCCAAACGAGCGTAAATTCCAAGAAATAATTGACAGGTGCAATCTGACATACCTGAACTCTGATCTTTCAAATTTCACACATGATATCCCTATGGCAGCATCATGTCTCAATGTTTGATCATCTCCACCTGTACTTAATCTTGTAACCCTCAATGCTGTTCTTAGCCAGACATTTAGACAGCTTTGTTTAAAGGTGTTAATTCACCCAATAAGGAACCTCTCAGGCTGCTCTGGTGCATTGGTGGAAAGAATACCTTCATTGAGCTAATGTTGCTAATTTTGAGTTAATTTTTCCTTGTGATCTGTCCATTTCATTTGGTTACACAGACTTACTGAGGTCTTTAGCTTCTATAATGAATATGCTGTACTACGCTACAAACTCCGCTACAAACCTTCCTCCAGCCCAAAAAATAACCATTGACCATTACTCTCTGCTTCCTATTTTTCAACCAATTTTGTATCCACATTGCTACTGTCCCTTTTATTCCATGAGCTATAACTTTTTGCACTGTATCAAATGCCTTTTGAAAGTCCATGTACACCACATCAACAGCATTATCCTCATCAACCTTTTCTGTTACGTCTTCAAAAAACTCCAGCAGGTGAGTTAAACATGATTTCTCCTTTAGAAATCCATGCTGGCTCTTACTTATCAACGGATATTTTTCCATCTGACTAGTTCTATCCTGAATAATTGTTTCTAGAATCTTGCCCACTGTTTTTTTTTAATTCATTCAAGGGAAGTGGGCTTCGCTGGCTGGGCCAGCATTTATTGCCCATCCCTAATTGCCCTTGAGAAGGTGTTGGTGAGCTGCTGCCTTGAACTGTTGCAGTCCCTGTGTTGTAGGTATACCCACAGTGCTGTTAAACTGACTGGTCTGTTATTGCTGAGCTTATCCTTACAACCCTTTCTGAACAAGAGTGTAATGTTTGCAATTCTCCAGTCCTCTGGCACTTCGCCTGAGTCCAGGGAAGACTGAAAAATTATGGCTAGTGCAGCTGCAATATCTACTCTCACTTCCTTCAAAATCCTTGGATGCATCTCATCTGATCCTGGTGCCTTGTCACTTTAAGTACTGACGGTCTGTTCAACACTTCCTCCTTATTAATTTTGAATCCTTCCAGTGACAGAGTTTCCTCGGCCCTACTCCTCCTTTTACCACCCTTTTACTTTTTATATGCCTACAGAAGATTCTGGGATTCCTCTTCATGTTGGCTGCTTCTCTAATATGCTTTTTCATCTTCCCTCTGAACACTCTGTGGGAGCTGGTGGCATAGTGGCATTGTAACTGGACTGGTATTCCAGAGACTCAGGGTAATGCTCTTGGGACCAGGGTTCAAATCCCACTATGACAGATGGTGAAATTTGAATTCAATAAAAATCTGGAATTGAAATTGACCACAAAACCATTGCCCATTGTCCTAAAAATCCATCTAGTTCACTAATGTCCTTTAGGGAAGGAAATTTTCCATCCTTACCTGGTCTGGCCAACATGTGACTACAGACCCAAAGCAACGTAGTTGACTCCTTTTTAAAAAAAAAAAATGCTCTCTGAGCAAGGGTGATTGGGGATGGGCAATAAATGCTGGTCTGGTCAGCAACGCCCATGAACAAATTTTTAACAAAAATTTCTCTTGGTTCTCAATTGTATTTTCTACCTGTCATTAGCACACTTTTTTCTTCATCATCTTGATTTCTATCTCCTTTTACATCCAGGGAGCTCTGGATTTGTTTGCCCTTTTGATGGAATATACCTTGACTGCCCAAACCAATTCTTTTTGAAGGTAGCCATTGTTCAGCTACAGTTTTTCCCGCCATCCTTCGGCTCCAGTCTGTCTGGCCCAGCTCTGTTCTTGCCCCATCGATATTGGCTCTTGTCCAGTTAATTATTCTTACTCTGGATTGCCTATCGTCCTTTTCTATCATCATCCTGAAACGTACAATACAATGATCACTGTCTCCTTTAATGTTCCCCCACTGACCCTTGATCTACCTGGCCCACCTCATTTCCAAAAACCAGGTCCAACAGGTCTTTTCTTGTTGGATTGGACACACACTGCTATAGAAAATTTTCCTCAACAGAGTCGAGGAACTTTTGACCCTCACTGCCCCTTACACTGCCACTGTCCCAGTCTACATTTGGGCAATTAAAGTCCCCCATTATATCTACTCTATAATGCTTGCATCTCTGCAATTTCCCTGCAGATTTGTTCTTCTACATCCTCACTAGTTGACAGCCTATTGACTACACCGGGCAATGTAATTGCGCCCTATTTGTTCCTTAGCTATAGCCAAATTGGTTCTGCCCTTGAACCCCCTGGGACATCCTCTTTCTCCAGCACTGCAATGCTCCCCTTAACCAATACATCAAGGTAGCCCTAGCAAAACTGGAGTCAGTGGGAATCGGGCAAAACTCTCTGCTGGTTGGAGTCATACCTAGCACAAAGGAAGTTGTGGTTGCTGGAGTTCAGTCATCTCAGTTCCAGGACATCACTGCAGGAGTTCCTCAGGATAGTGTCCTCGGCCCAGCCATCTTCAGCTGCTTCATCAATGACCTTCCTTCCACCACAAGGTCAGAAGTGGGGATGTTCACAGATGATTGCACAATGTTCAGCACCACTCACAACTGTGCACATGCTGAAGCAGTCCATGTCCAAATTCAGCAAGACCTGGACAACATTCCAGCTTGGGCTGGCAAGTGGCAAGTAACATTTGTGCCACACAAGTGTCAGGCAATGCCCACCTCCAGCAAGAGAGAATCTGACCATCACCCTTGACATTCAATGGCATTACCATTGCTGAATCCCCCACTGTCAGCATCCAGGGGTTACCATTGATGAGAAACTGAACTGGACTAGCCATATAAATTGAACTGGACTAGCCATATAAATACTGTGAATACAAGAGTAGGTCAGAGGCTGGGAATTCTGTAGCATGTCACTTCCTGACACCTCAAAGCCTGTCCACCATCTACAAAGCACAAGTCAGGAGTGTGATGGAATATTCTCCACTTGCCTGAATGAGTGCAGCTCTAGCAACACACAAGCACGACATCATCCCGGACAAAACAGCCCACTTGATTGGCACCCCATCCAAAAATATTCACTCCCTCCACCACCAGCACACAGTAGCAGCAGTGTGCACCATCTACAAGATGCACTGCAGCAACTCATCAACCATTACCTCTAGCACCTAGAAGGATAAGGGCAGCAGGCACATGAGAACACCACCACCTGCAAGCTCCCCTCCAAGCCACACTCCATCCTGCCTTGGAAATATATTGCCATTCCTTCACTGCCACTGGGTTAAAATCCTGGAACTCCCTCCCTAACAGTGCTGTCGTTGTACCTACACCACATGCAGCAGTTCTGGAAGCAGCTCACCACCACCTTCTCAAGGGCAATCAGGGATGGACAATAAATGCTGGCCTAGCCATTGACGTCCACATCCCGTGAAAGAATGAACAAAAGGTTTGGTCGTTTTGTAATGCTGCAAATATGCATTTTCATGCAGCATGTGTGAAGATTGCATTTAAATGTGCATTTTTTGATGTTTAAGAATACTCAACACATTGTGTGGAGTGTTTTTAATACCTTTACCAGGCCACAAGCAAGGCCATTGAACTGAGATGATTGACCTCCAGGAACCACAACTATCTTCCTTTGTGCTACGTATGACTCCAACCAGCAGACAGTTTTGCCCAATTCCCATTGACTCCAGTTTTGCTAGGGCTGCCTTGACGTATTGGTTAAGGAGAGCATTGCAGTGCTGGAGAAAGAGGATGTCCCAGGGGATTCAAGGGCAGAACCAATTTGGCTATAACTAAGGAACAAATAAGGTGCAATTACATTGCCTGGTGTAGTCAATAGGCTGCCAACTAGTGAGGATGTAGAAGAACAAATGGGATCTCTGGAAAAAATGGATGTGCAGAATTTAATCTCCAAAACAAGAAGAAAAGTCCAGTTGAGAAACAGTCAGCTGTGCTGGCTTCACTCTTCACTATCAGCTACAGTTTCTGAAAGCCCACCATTAAAAAAAACCATTCAGAAATTGGCTGAATTTTGTTTGAACTGGGCTAAGTTTCTAGTTCTGCGACTGATTTTGGTGTTTCAAAAAGTTTTTTTGAGCTGATTGCTGTCCAAGTTGCGGTTTGAGGCTTCCTGCTAACAGAGTTGCATATGAAGTTTTCCAGATGACACCTCGTGTTCAGAAAAATTAGGGTAAAGGTAATGGAAGGCAGGGTGGCAATACTGATTCGGGAAGACATTGCAATTTTGAAACAAAGCGGATGTCCTTGAAGGGGGCCAAATCCATTTGGTTAGATTTGAGAAGTTGAAGTGGTATAATCATGCTACTGGGGGGTATACTTTAGGCCTCCAAATAGTGAGAGAGAGTGAGGAGCCAATTTGCAGGCAAATCACAGATGTGCAAGAAAGATAGTATTGATATTGGGGGCTTTACGCTAACATTAATTACCCAAAAATTTATTAGAGTATAGATCGAGGGGAGTGTTTCTGAAATATTTTTAGGATAACTTCCTTGACCAGTGTGTCCTTGGTCCAACTGGGCAGGAGGCGTTGCTGGATCTGGTGCTGGGGAATGAGGTCAATCAAGTGAACTGAGTGCCGGCAGGGGAAAATGTGTATAAGTGTGATCATTGTATCATAAGGTTTAGATTAGTAACGGCAAAGAGCAAGGAACAAACTAATGCAGGACTTCCAAATTGGAAAAGAGCAAATTTCAATGGAATGAGGGTGGGGGATCCAGCCAGGGTAAAATGGAACTCAAGACTGGCAGGAAAAACCAATGGAACAATGGGTGATCTTTGAGAAGATGTTTCAGGTACAGGCTTAGCTACATTCCAACAAGGGCGAAAGGTAAGAGAACCAAAACCAGGGCTCCGTGGATGACAAGGGGGATAGAGATTATGATGAAATAAAAAAGGACTGTTTATGATGCACATCAGGTGAATTCTTCAGACGAGAACCAGGCCAAATATATAAGTTGAAAAGGGAAGCGAAGAGGAAAATGAGACTGACAAAGAGAAAATGAGGATAAAACAGCAGTTAACATAAAAGGGAACCCAAAAATCATCTAGTGGTATGTAAATAGTAAGTGGGTAGTTGGAGGTGATGTGGGTCCTATTAGGGTCAAAGAAAGTGATGAATTCAGAGAGGTGCAGGGAAGGCTAGAATACAGAAGCAAAATGATACTGGAAATCTCAAAATCGCAGGATTTTTACAGGACAAGAGACGGCCCGTTGTGCCTGCACTGGCTCCCACCTTCTCCCTGTAACCCTGCACGTTCTTCCTTTTCAGGTAAGTCTAATTCCCTTCTGAATGCTTTGATTCAACCTGCCTCCACCACACACTCCAACAGTGCATACCAGACCTTAACCATCTCCAATAAAAACAAAAATATGCCGGAAGTACTGTGGTCAGGCAGCATCTCTGGAGCAAGAAACAGTTAATGTTTCAGGTCGATGACCTTTCATCAGAACAGAAGGAAGATAGAAATGTAAGAGTTTTTAAACCAGGGAAGGGGCAGGGAGAATACAAGGGAAGATATGTCAAAGGATGGAGGGCAGGAGAGTTTTTGAGCGTTTCATGCATTCTAAAAGCCAGAGAGAGTGAGAACGGGTATAGCAACAAAAAACAAAGGTTGTGTCCAAAATAGGTGTGAGTAACTACATAGAGATCTAGCACGATTAATATTGGTGGCTGTCAGCCTAACACACTATAATGCTGGGGAACCGTCCGGGCACTGTATAATGCTGGCGCACTGGCCAGATGGGTGCCAGTCTGTCACTTGTTACAGGCAGGAAATGGGGTGGCCGGTGGGGAGGAGGTTGGGGGGGGTGGTGGGGGGGGGGGTTAATTGAAACAGCCCTGATTTCTCCTCTCATCACTTGCCCATAAACAGAAAGGTGTTTTGATTTGCTTTCCCCAACCCCTCAGTTTTGGCATGATTCAATTTTTAGTAGTAACTCCACAGCAAACTCGAGACTGGATGAACTCAAAGGGTTAGTTTATTTGCACACATTCAAACACGGGAGGTTAGTAGTAACTTTGCCTTCTTTGCACTCATACAGTAAAAGAGGAATAGAGAAAAGAAAGATTTACAGGGCAAAGACCACAGAGAACAGAACTATTTTTTCACATGAGTCCAGAATCAAAGTCCAATGAGGTATTCCTTCATGGAGGTTGGCAGGTTGAAAACCAATGCTTTATCATTCACTTTTCCAGTGGAATTGACATCACATGAGAAGCTAGGCACACAGATGAATCAGTCTTGTAGACAATGGTACAGAAGTTCCAGTAGAAACAATGTAGATGGGACCAGGTATTCAATCTGGGCAGAGCTCCTTAACAGCATTGTGGGTGTACCACATGAACTGCATTGGCAGCTCACCACCACCACCTCAAGGGCAATTATGGATGGGCAATAAATGCTGACCTAGCCAGCAAAGCCCATCTCCCTTGTTGCTTGTAGATGGTAAGATTTTTTTTTTTCGCAAAAATATACTTTATTCATAAATCTTCAAAAACATTTCGAAACATTTCAAATCACCATTACAAAAATACAAACAGGTTCAACTTTTACAACATGAAACACAAGGTGTATCAGAAAAATCAATGAATATTTCAATCATTGGCAGACATACATTTTAATCTGTACAGCCTGAGGGGCTCTTTACAGTTCCCAGCCCCCCAGTGCACTATGGCAGAAAGGTCTTAGGCAGCGACCCTTCCCCATTGCGCCTTTGTGGTGGCTGCCCCAGGCTTAACTGTGTCCCTCAGCACGTAGTCCTGGACCTTGGAAAGTGGCAGTCTGCAACACTCGGTCGGGGACAACTCTTTGCGCTGGAAAACCAATAAGTTTCGGGCAGACCAAAGAGCGTCTTTCACCGAGTTGATGATCCTCCAGCTGCAGTTGATGTTTGTCTCGGTCTGTGTGCCTGGGAACAGCCAGTAGAGCACAGAGTCCTCTGTCTCAGAACTGCTCGGGATGAACCTCGACAGCAACCACTGCATCTCTCTCCAGACCTTCTTTGCAAAGACACAGTCTACAAGGAGGTGAACAACGGTCTCTTCCCCACCACAGCCACCTCGAGGGCAACGTGCAGAGGGGGTGAGACTCCTGGCGTGTAGGAAGGATCTTACAGGGAGGGCCTTTCTCACCACCAGCCAAGCTACATCTTGGTGTTTGTTGGAAAGTTCTGGTGATGAGGCGTTCTGCCAAATGACTTTGTCAGTCTGCTCAGGGAACCATCCCACAGGATCCTCCCTCTCCTTTTCCCTCAGGGCCTTTAAGACGTTACGTGCCGACCACTGCCTGACGGACTTGTGGTCGAAGGTGTTTCCCTGCATAAATTTTCCCATGAGGGACAGGTGGTACGGCACAGTCCAACTACTTGGAGCGTTCCGCGGCAGCGTGGCCAGACCCATCCTTTGCAACACCAGGGACAGGTAGAACCTCGGCATGTAGTGACACTTGGTGTTTGCGTACTGAGGGTCTACGCACCGCTTGATGCAGCCGCACACAAAGGTGGCCATCAGTATGAGGGCGATGTTGGGCACGTTTTTTCCCCCTTTATCTAGAGGCTTGTACATCGTGTCCCTGCGGACACGATCCATTTTTGACCTCCAGATAAAGCGGAAGATGGCTCGGGTGATTGCCACCACACAGGAGTGTGGAATGGGCCAGACCTGCGCCACGTACAGCAACAGCGAGAGTGCCTCACACCTGATGACCAGGTTCTTACCCGCAATGGAGAGGGAGCGTCGCTCCCACAAGCCCAGTTTCCTTTTCACCATAGACACTCGCTCCTTCCAGTTCCTAACGCGTGCCCTGGTCCCTCCGAACCATATCCCCAGCACCTTCAGGCCATCAGCCCTGACAGTGAAGGGGACAAAGGATCGGTCAGCCCAGTTCCCAAAGAACATGGCCTCGCTTTTCCCACGATTTACCTTGGCTCCCGAGGCCAGTTCGAAACGGTCGCAGATGTGGATAAGTCTGTGCACCGACAGCAGATCCGAGCAGAAGACGGCGACATCGTCCATGTACAGGGAGACTTTGATCTGAGTGCCTCCACTACCTGGGATCGTCACTCCTCTTATGCCCGGATCCTTCCTGATGGACTCAGCAAAGGGTTCTATGCAACACACGAAAAGAACAGGCGAGAGAGGGCAGCCCTGCCTGACTCCAGATTTAATAGGAAAGCTATCTGATTCCCACCCATTGATTGAGACTGCACTACTGATGTTAGTGTAGAGCAGTTGGATCCAATTGCGAATTCCCTCCCCAAACCCCATTTTGGAGAGCACATCCACCATATAGGTGTGCGATATTCTGTCAAAGGCCTTCTCCTGATCCAGGCTGATGAGGCAGGTATCCACACCCCTGTCCTGTACATAGGCAATCGTATCCCTGAGCAGCACGAGGCTGTCAGAGATCTTCCTGCCCGGCACAGTGCAGGTCTGGTCAGGGTGGATCACCAATTCCAGAGTGGATTTGACCCGATTGGCGATGACCTTGGACAGAACTTTATAGTCCACATTCAACAGTGAAATGGGTCGCCAATTTCTAATTTCCTCCCTTTCCCCCTTGTGCTTGTAGATGAGGGTGATAATGCCTTTCCTCATGGATTCTGACATACTGCCAGCCAGGAGCATACTCTCGTACACTTCTAGCAGGTCTGGGCCGATCCAGTCCCACAGAACCAAATACAACTCCAACGGCAAGCCGTCGCTTCCGGGAGTTTTACTCTTCTCGAAGGACTCAAGGGCCTCAGTCAGTTCGTCAGGAGTTAGCGCTTTGTCCAGACTCTTCCGTGTACTGTCATCTAAGACCTCCGTGATAGAGGACAGGAAGAACTGGGAGACCGTGCTGTCTGTGGGCTTCACGTCATATAATCCGGCCTAGAAGGATTTGCTAATCCTCAAACTGTCAGATTGTAATGACTTTACTGAGCCGTCTTCTTCCTTCAGGCTGCTGATCACAGAGCTCTCTCTGTGTACCTTTTGGAAGAAGAAACGTGAGCACGTCTCGTCCTGCTCCACGGAGCGGACTCTGGAATGGAAGATGATCTTGGAGGCCTCCGAGGCAAAGAGTGAGGCTTGCTGGCTCTTCACCTCTTGGAGTTCCTCCTTGATATCGACCCCCATCGACCGCAGCCAGAGCAGATTCTGCATGTTTTTCTGGAGTCGGGACATTTCCCTCTGTTCCTTTCTAGCTTTCTGGGTGCCTTTGAGGATGAAAAACCTCTTGATGTTTCCCTTGATCGCTTCCCACCAGTGTGTCAGTGACTCAAAGTGGGGTTTCATGGTTCTCCAACCTTTGTAATCCCTCTTGAGCTCCTCAATGTTCTCTGGGGTCAGCAGTTGCACGTTTAGCTTCCATACCCCCCTGCCAACCCTCTGGTCCTTCTCTAAGTGACAGTCAGCCAGTAGGAGGCAGTGGTCAGAGAAGAACACCGGCTTGACGTCGGTGGATCTGACTGTGAAAGCACGGGACACAAACAGGAAGTCTATCCTGGAACAGACGGACCCGTCTGGCCGCGACCAGGTGTATCTACGCTGCGCTCCATCTGCAGGGTTGCTGAAGACGTCGTGCAGCTTGGCATCCTTTACTGTTTCCATCAGGGATCTGGACGTAGCGTCCAATCTGCTGTCGGCCCTGCCGGATCGTCCAGCCGCATCGATGATGCAGTTGAAGTCACCGCCCAGAATGACCGGTCTGGAGGTCGCCAGCAGCAGTGGGAGCTGCTGAAAAACCTCCAGCCGCTCAGCCCCTTGTGACGGGACGTAGACGTTAAGTAAACGGAGTGGAGCATTCTTGTACATTACGTCTGCTACGAGGAGGCGCCCGCCCACCACCTCCTTAACCTGGGAGACGGTGAAGCTGCCTCCCCGCAGCAGAATACCCAGGCCGGAGGAACGAGAGTCGTTTCCTCCCGACCAGATCGATGGCCCATGGGACCACCATCGTGACCATTGCCTGTAGGAGCTGAGGTGCTTGTAGATGGTAAGATGGCAGACTGAGCTTCTCAGTACAGTAGGACAATATAATTTGGTTCCATCAGCTGGATGTTTATGTCACATGATGCCCCCACTTCACAGTGACTTTGACAAAGGGTTTGTATCCCCTGTCTGGGTTCTCGAGATGGTCAAATGTTCCAACCATTAAGAATTGAAAGGAAGACTGTGGAGTCCCTTGTCCTGGTAGACGAATAGACACTGGTTGGCCAACCTGAGTTAGGAAATGCAGATGACCTTTGTATAGTTCACTTTGAATTTGGTTTGTGCAATCCACAATGGGTTGTTACTGTCTCTTCAGAAATAATGAGATGTAAGCTTCTAGGAAACTGCCAGAAAGCTCTTTTTGTTCAAGGGTCACATGCAGGCATAGGTTCAGCCATTTTAAAAGACCTTTGTCCAGCTTTTTAAATTTTAGAAATAGCCACGAGGATATCTATATCTATTATAAAAATATACAGTATGAGATCATAGCCCCTTCTGACATTGTATAATGCTGGGGTACCATCTGGCTGGGTGCAAGTCTGTCATTGTATAACGCTGGGCACTTCTGGGTCAGTGCCAGTCTGTCGCTGTATAATACCGAGGTATAGTACTGGTCGGTACAGGTCTGTCACTGATAATGGTAGGCGCCGTCTAGGGATAACTTTGCTCTGCAACTGTCATTTGTGCCAAGTGATCAGTTAGGAGGTTTTTTTTTAAATCCAAATGTCCAACCTCAGAGTCTTGTGGTCTCATGTCCTAGCATTAAAGTAAACTTCAGCCTGCTCCACAATTGAATAAGATCGTGGGTGATCTGGTTGTTGTCTCAGCTCCACTTTCCTGCCTGCCCCCCTTAACCGTGACTCTCTTGTCTATCAAATCTGCCTAACCCTGCCTTAAATAAATTCAAAGACGCAGTCTCCACTCCTTTCTGGGGAAGGGAATTCCCCATACTACCGACCGACCCTTTGGGAGAAAAAGTTCCTCCTCATCTGTCTCTTAAAAGGGAGACCTCTTATTTTTAAACTCTGTCCTCTGGTTTTAATCTCCCCCACAAGAGGAAACATCCTCTGGGTATCCACCCTGTCAAGTCCTCTCATGTTTCAATAAGATCACCTCTCATTCCTCTAAGCTCCAGTGGGTATAAGCCCAACCTTTCTTTATGAGACACTCCCTTGACCCCAGCAATGAGTCCAGTGAACATTCCCTGGACTTCGTCTGAAGCAATTTTTTAGAATAAGGAGACCAAACAATTTAGTTATTTCAATTAGTTTCTTTTGAATTAAAATTTTAACCTTATTTTTCACACCTTTGTTCCCCAATACAGATGGGGAGAGTGTCAGCAGATTGACCTTCCCAGATGTTTCGAGCATCAGCTCTGTATATCTGTATTGCAAATGTATCCAAGGTAGCCTCACCTCAACCCCAAGTAGCTCTTCTGAAATTTGATTTGGGGTGAACTTGCTCATGTAGAATCACAGAGTCATACTTGGTATGCCAGTGTTCCAGCAGGCCATGTCTACCTTGGCCTGTGATCAGCCCCACTCTGATTCCCATTTAGATATGCTAATTAAACTTTATCTATTTTTTTGAGAGTTTGAGTAACAGATGCCTGTCAAATAGGAGTGCAGGAACATGTGATTCCCGATTGGATAATCCATTACCCCTCTCTCTGTGCATTGAAGGCAGGGTGTGAAATTGGAAAATATTTTGATTAACAACATTTATCAAAGCATCCTGTTTATGGAACAGAGTGTCCATATCTTTTGATCCCTAGAGCAAGACATTCAGCAGCCGGTTGATGTAACTGTCGAGCAATCTGTACAGATTCAGAAAGCTATCTCTGCCTGCTACACACTTTTATTTAAATTGAAAAGATATTTCTGCTTACCATTTTTGTTGTTTTGGTCTAGCTGTTGAGAAGCTTGCTGTAATCATGTAGCCTTTTCCCCTCCATTGTTTTGTACACTGCTTTCCTTCCTGATGTATAGACGTGATTAGGAGGAGTATGCCTCCACAGGGTGGGGATTTCTCTGCTGATTTCAGTACTGCTTTTCATTTCAGACAGATTTAAAATCCACCTCATTCAGCAGCACCGCCTATGTGGGGAGGAGGTGGCTGTGGAGTGTTACTGTTGACACCAGATACCCTCTAGTGCAGTGGTATAGCTGAGTGCACACCTCCTACAAAGCAGTTGAGCCCAGCTAGATGGGCTTGCCTGTGCTTGAAGTTCTTTTTGTAACTGGCACTGTGTGAAGTTTCCAGGAAATGTTATGCGTTAAAGAACTGGGCAAGGTAATCGGTGTGAGTCAGATCAGAGCTGCTAACCATGGGATTGTACAGCACCTTCAAGCTATTCCTACACAGAGTAAGTCTGCCTCTTACCTACTGCTGAGAATTCTTATTAATTTCGCTAAGTTAACAACAGGATTGTTCTTGTATTGAGAAATCTGTCTTCAGATCATAGCGCTGATCTTTGCAGCAATTCAGAATCTCAGGCTTCTTGCCTTCAGTTCCTTTCAGTGATTTACTTTAGTCTCTTAAAGCTGCTGCCTTGGACTGCCTGGAATAGTCCTGGTGTTATTGGAATCAGCACTGATGGTGATAAAAGGATGTTGTATCTGATTCTCTGTTCCTGTTGTTCCCACAAATATTTTTGTTTTTCTTTCTCTTCGTCCCAACAGTCCGTTTAGACCAAGTATCAGTACAGTATCGATACTTGAATCACAGCGAAAAGTGATTAACCCCCATCTCACACCCCTACCTTCACTGCCACCTGAGCCTCTGCTATATTAATGTTTGTGATGGATTTCCATTTGTTGAGTAAATTGTTTTTGTTTGACCATAAGTGATAAATGTGTGACACTGCCCCACCTCCACACCCCATCACCCCTGGCCATGATGCATTTTCATGCTGTCGACAGGCACCACTGGGTTTGAAACCCCAGCTTGTCAAATCCTGCCATTTTTGGGTGATAAGCTGTTGAATGTTGGGCTTTAAATGTGATGTTGTGTGAAGGGTAACATTTTGAACTGAGGATGAGTCCAGCTGAGGCAGTCTGAGCGATGGGAGACGTGGTTACGTTAGCTGAGACTCGGGAACAAATCACTTGGGGTAGTGTAAGAGCCAGGAATTGAAAAAAGATAAAATGTTCCTCTGTATCTACCCTATTCATTCCCTGAATAATTTCAAACATCTCAATTTAGATCCCCTCAATCTCCTAAACATAAGGGAATACAAGCCAGCTTTTAACAGCCAATAACTTTTATCCCTGGCAGTATTCTGGTGAATCTGCTCTGCTCCCATCCATGGTCAATATATCCTTCCTGAGATTTGGTGCCCAAAACTGAACCCAGTTACTCCAGATGGGGTCTCACCCGAGTTGTGTACAACTGAAGCACCATTTCCAACTCTTTGTATTCCAGCTGCCTTGAAATAAAGACAAACATCACAATAGCTTTAACTGATTACTTTATACCTGTGTGCTAGCTTTTAGTCATTTTATGTATGTAACTCCTCAGTACTGATTATTCCCTCCCCATTGAACAAATATTCTGATTCAATTCTAATCTAAGATGGATGACCCCAATTTCCCCACATGAATTCCATGTGCCATAGGTTTGCTCACTCACTCTGATTTGATATGTATTAACCTGCTCCCAATTCCCTCCTAACTTTTTGTCCTTTGTAAACTTGGATATAAAACTCCTTATTCCTTCGTTCAAGTCATTAATAGAAATGGTGAAAAGCTGAGTACAAATCCCTGGAGAACATAACTTGTCATGTCCTGGCAATTAAGCATGTTCCCTGAATCCCTATTCTCTGTATCTCTCCTCCCAGTGAGTTACTGCCCCATGTGAAAAGGTTATATCCAATTCTATAGGCTTTCATTTTTGCTGATGATGCCTAATGCAGAACCATGTCAAATGCTTTCTGGGAGTCCATATGAAAAAGCAACCATTAAACCCTACCCTTTCCATTGTTAGTAAACTCAAAAATCAATTTGATAAGTGAGATTCCCATCATAAATCCATGCAGACACTCTTTGCTCCACCCTTTTAATATTTTTGGCTGGAAATCATCAAGCTCTGGGAGTTGGTCTCTGATCACACCCACCTTGTAGCTAGGCCACTGTAATAGCTCCTGCATCATGCCTTTCAAACCAAGTTTGTGCTTCTAACAACTGTCAGCTTGATTTAGTTGATAACACTCACCTTGGTGTCACTTCAGGACTTCACATGTTCTAGGCTCACACCAAGGCATGGTACAAGGAGAGTGCGGTGTTGTCTGAAGTACACTGCTTTAAGTTATGTATTCAACTGAGACTGTTTTGATTGACAGTATTACAAGAGCAGAAAGTTCTTCCTAGTATCCCTCACCAACTCTCCTTTCTCCCTCAACGCCTAAAAAGATGCATATTATTGCTGTTTGTAGAATAATACTGTGTGAAAATTGGCTGCAGCTGTATAAATCTACATTCTCTCTTCTCCCCTTCCCCCTGCATCCCCTTCCCTCCATGAGGAGAACAGAAAGATTTTAGTTTCTAGGCTTCTCCTGAAGTCATGCCTGTAACATATCCCAAATGTAGCAGAAAGCATCTATTTAATTTTTGTTGATGTGTTTATACATTGTCACCATCGACCTACCATATTACCAATAGGAAAGTGAGACTCTAGATTCCTGATTGACGAGGGAGCATATCAAAGGATATCGGGATAGACAGGATTATGGAATGAGGCTGCAATCAGATCAACCATGATTTTATGAAATGGCAGAGCAGGCTTGGGAGACCAAATGGCCTACTCCTCCTAATTAGTATGTTTGTACAAGACAAGAAAACTGTCCTTCAGCCAGTGTATTTAATTGGTATGTGACAGACTTGTATTCATCAATACTTTATCACTGTGAACATTTCACGAGTAGTGGCTAACCTGTATACTTAGAAGGTTTTCTGAGCTTGACAGTGTTTACAGGAAGGTAGATCAGCCCTTACTGTCTAAAGAGGCCATTAGACTCAACCATTGACTCCTATAAAGAGTTTAAAAATGGGTTCTGCTTCTAATGTGACTTTATACCTGTTTTGGGAATTCTGTCCCAGCATAGAAACACTTATTAATGGAGTTTATCGATTAATACAAAGATCCTGTTTCCCTGTATACCTCATTAAAGAGTTCTTTACACAAGATGCATTCCATCTGTAGATTCAGAACTTTAATAGCCTTTTCTGGCTGTATATCAACCTAAAGCAGATAAAATACCGTTTAGGAGATGTTTCAACTGAGAGACAGTCTTGTGAAATGAACAGAATCGTGGTGCCTGTGTCTGCAGGAAAATGTTGCTCAGTACTGAATAATTATTCTTTTTAATTTGGTAACTAAATCAGCCAGAAAAAATAATTTTCAGAGTGGGGGAATTGAAGGAGCTTTCTGATGGTAGACTGGGAGGTGCCATGCATTAATCATTGATCTTTACCACTACCACCACCATCCACCCCACTCCCCCAGCATCTTTGTTCATGCCCAGCTCAAACAGAGGATGAAAATTTTCCTTTTGATGTAGATTGCATACTAGGTTAAACATTTGAGACATTGGCTCAAATCCTGGGCCCAGATAAGAGATAAAGTAAGCCAATATCAGCCTTAATCCCAAATTATTGAAGTTTTAAACCTAGAAGGAAGTCACAAGTGTGTGAATTCAATTTGCTGGTTGCTATCCTTTCTGTAGACCAATTTTCAGTGCACTGTAGTCTGGTAGCCGAGAGGATATGGTACTCGAGTAGCAGCCAGAAATCATGAGTTCAAACCACATCATTATTATGGCAAGTTGTGATCTTCCGTTCAATAATTTTGTAACAAGAAAGCTGCCAGACTTGTAAAAAATCTAATTGATTCATTAACATCCTTCAGAGATGGCTTTCTCACCCATACCTGCTTTGGCTAACATGTGATTCCAGTCTCACCCTATGCAATTGTATCTTAATACCCTCAGGAATGGGCTGAAAGGGCTACTTTACCAGTGTTGCCCAAGAATACATTTTTAAATAAACCCCAAGGGTGGCATTCTGGAAGTAATTTTGGGAGTGAATTTTCCAGCACTACCAGCACATCATTATAATCACTCAGATTCCTGCTACTTATTCTATTTCCATCTCAATGTTCTGAGTGAACCCAGCCAGAGAGCCTGCTGTTTAAATCCTGACAGTTAATGGCATCTTTTTTTTTTTAAAAGCAATATTCAGATTTGTGAATTGTCACTGCCTGTCTCACTTTCAAACAAATATTCTGACTTCCACGTGAAATTAAAGATAAACTTGTATTTCTAAAGCACGTCAGCAGACCTCGAACATTTCAGAGCTCTTCAGATATAATCCATTACTTTGAAATGCAGTGACTATTGTACGCAACAGTTTCATACACTATCCCATCAACAACAAGGTGGGATTGTGGGCCAGATTGTGGAACCCGCAGCTATTCTATGTGGCTCAGAAGAAGTCATACGGACTTGAAACATTAACACTATTTCTCTTTCCACAGATGCAGCCAGACCAGCTGAGTGTTTCCAGCATTTCCTGTTTTTATTTATTTTTATTTCAGATTTCCAGCATCCGCAGTAATTTGCTTTTAACCTAAGATAGTGGTATTACTGGCTGTTGGAGGAGCATCAGCCAGGGTAGCTGAAGAGCTCTTTGTTCTGCTCTAACAGGTCTGTTAGCCGCCATCTGGAGAAACCAGACACTTAAATGGGGGTTCAGTTTAACCCAGGTTTATCCCGCATGTGGCTTGTGGGCCAGATTGTGGCCCCTGAAGCTATTCTGTGACTTCTGGAGCCACTATTCAAAAGGCAAGGCTGCTCCTCCAATCAGAGGCCATTCTGTTGTCACGTTTGCTGCTGATAGGCTCAATAGTGAGAGCTCACTAATGTGGGAAACGGACTGTGATTGGAGGAGCAGTAAACACCACCGGCGGTATGTATGTTGGGGGGAAAAAAGAGGTTTTTGGAGGGATGGAGAAGGAGAGAGAAGCGCTCCAGGACCACAGGGGAGGAGAGAGAGAGAGAGACTGCCCGGGTCACAGGGAAGGAGACGCTGTCGGGCCAAGGCAGAATGGGAGAGGCGCAGCTGGGGCCACGGAGGAAGGAGGCAGAGAAACTGGGGGAGGTTGAGGGAGGGGCGTGGTGGATGCGGTGGCTGGCAGGGAGACGCTGTGGAGCCCAGGGTAGGGAGTGGGGTAAAAGGCTGGTGAGGTTGGGGAAGTGTGTAGGGTGTGCCTGGTTCACTCCCAGTCTCAATTCTCGTCAACTCGCCCTCATCCCCACACACCAACAGATACTCTCACCCACTCGCAGTGGGTGAGGGCAAGTGAATAGACATCCTGAGACTGGGAGTGAGCCCACACGCGCACTCTGACCCTTTCACACTCTAATGGTCATCTTAATTTAAAAAAGAGTAATTAATAATCAGCTTATTGCTTTGACAGTGCTTCAATTTTGCTCAGCAAGTTGTTTCTTTTCTTCATACATGAATTTCAAGTAAAAGTTGAGTATCTTTCTGAAGTTTGTTCTTCATCCCCTTGAGTGAGAAAAAAAATGGAAATGTGCTCCTCACACACACAAATAGGACAAGTCTGCTTTAACCTTTCCTCTGAATGATGGTGCCATTCCTTCTACACTTTGGAGTAGCCCTTCAATCGGAAAACTTCTGATTTTGAGATGGGAGTGTTGCCAACTGAACCAAGCTGACATTGTATTTTCCTCTTGGTATTGTGGCCGCTTTGTTAGTTTCATCAAAGGTTACGTTAATAAAGGATGATGAGGATGGATTGGAGAAGCTGGGCTTGTTCTCCATAGAGAAGAGAATAGCAAAATTGTGAGGGATCTGAGCAGAGCAGATGGGGAGAAATTGTCCCCATGGGTGGAAGGATCAAAAGGCAGAGGACACCGATTTTAAGGTGTTTGGCAAAGGAACCAAAAATGACATGGGGAAAAAAGCTTCTTTATGCAGTGAGTGGTTAGGGTTTGGAATGCACTGCCTGAGAGTGTGTTGGAGGCAGACTGAATCGTGTCTTTCAAAGGGAATTAGATGATTATCTGAAGAGAGAAAATTTGCAGACTGAGGAAAGGGTTGGGAAATGGGACTAGCTAAGTTCCTGCATTGAGCCAGCACGGACATGACAGACCAAATGGCCTCCTCCTGTGCTGTAACCATTCCGTGATTCTTTGAATAATTCCACGTACATAGCAGAGACACAACCCATATCGTTATCCATTGTAGAGCTGCTAAGCAGTGTAAATTTAGACAGAAATGCTAGCTAAAGTTGATTGCCAGAATTTTAAACTGCTTGTCATTTTCTATTAAGGATTTGGATCATGTCAAAGTGCAATTTAGCATTGAGATTTATGATCCATATAACCTCATGCTCAGGGTCATCTGGAAACAACTGCAGCAATAAACATATTGTAATAGTTGCAGTGTCCTTGTGTGTGATAAATCGCTCTTCCCCTTTCCCCCAAATAAAACTGGCTGCAATGTTGGAATTCACTTCAAAATGAGCAGAAAAGCATCATGGATACTGGAAATCTGAAATAAAAGCAGACAATGTTGCAAATGTGCAGCAGTTACCCATGACATTGCAAGTCATCCCATCCCTTTCGTTCTAAGCTTGATGGAATCTGCAGTTTGGGTTTGGACCCTTGCTTTGAGGTCAGAATTAAAGTAAAAAGTCTGAACCGATGCTTCAGGTGTACCTGCCTTGCATCCCTCACTCTCTCCTTTGTGTACATTGCTCCCTCATGTCCATCTTTCTCACCCTCGTGCCTGACCCCCCTCCCCACTCTGTGCCCCCCCCCTCCCAATTGTTGGTTGCTATGCTGTGCATTGCCAGAGTTCCCTTTGTTTCATTTTAAATTTGGGGCTGTGTGGGTGCAGATCCCTTGAGTCAGGAGCTCCCTAACAGGGCCACATGTTGACCTGCAGTAAAAGCGATTGATGTGATACTAAACAGGAGCTTACTTGTACTGCAGTGTTTGCAGGCACTGTCCCTGAACATGTGCTGCCCTGTCCTCAAATCATTAGTGTTGAACAGAGGAGATCAGCACCTGTCACAGTGAGCTGCGCTATATGGTTATTCCCTCACTGCTGACTACATACGTGACATAACTTGAACAGCATTTAGGAGTGCTGCAGTGGATTCGAAGGAAACCGATTCAATTGTAACTTTTGAAAGGGAAATGGATAAATATTTGAAAAGGAAATTATTTTGCAGGGCTATGGGGAGAGAGCAGCAGGGTGGGACTAATTGACGTAAGTGATGGACCAAATGATCTTCTTGAGCTGGATCACTCTCTGCTGATCATCAATGGCTTTTTAAAAATACACAATTATGGAATATCTTGAGTAAAGAGCATTCTCCCTGCATAAAACCAGCTGCGTAAATATAGTAAACCATGGAATGAGGTGAATTTTTCAGATTTGACCTAACTGCACTTCTTGAGGAAGCGCATATTGGTATGTTTAAATCTATTTTAGTCCCAATGTATTCAAGATGTTTAGTTGCTGCCCTGTCGAGTGTAGTCATTCATTACGTGGACCTGTGAAGCTAGGTCAACAGCATTTAGCACTGAGGTCTTGGAATTTCTCCTTTGAAAACTGGCCTGCTTGAGAAGCTTTAGAAGAGTTGTGGAGTAATCATGGCACAGGAAGAGGTCATTCAGCCCAAGAATCAGATCCTGTAGATCAGAGAGTCATCTAGTCACTGCTATCACTGCCCTGGCTGCTGCTGGCTTGAACTTACTAACTATTGTATTCTAGATAGCTTCTAGAAACCATGTATGGGAGTTAATATCTGCTCGCATAGGAAATTTTTTGAGGGTTTTGCGACTTTGGAATTCTCAGCCTCAGAAGGGGGTGGAGGCAGGGTCATTGAGTGTTTTTAAGGCAGAGGTAGACAGATTGAAGAAGAGTCATACGGGCTTGAAACCTTAACTCTGTCTTTCTCTCCACAGATGCTGTTATCTTCTTCTAGCATTTTCTGTTTTTGTTTCAGATTTCCAGCATCTGCAGAATTTTGCTTTTAGGTTCTTGTTAGGTAAGGGAATCAAAAGATTATTGGGGTTAGATGGGAATGTGAAAATCGAAACACAAGTTCAGCCATGGTCTCGTTGAATGACGGTGCAGGCTTGAGGGGCCGAATAGTCTACTCTTGTTCCTATTTCTTATGTTCTTATGTAAATGGGCTGAATTTCAACCTCCTGTGCTGTGTCAGTTTCTGATGACAATTATAAATGCTCACCCTTGTAACTTTATCATTGTAGATCGGTTAAGAGAAATTAAAAGGGAAACATGGACCCTCTCTTCAATCTGTCTGAAGTTGAATTGTTCCAGGAGGTGGCTGCCATCAGCGCACAATTACTCAGCTGAGTTTGTTTCAATAATTTGATGCTTCCTCACATGGAAAAGGAGTGAATCCATGGGTGGCGTGCAGCATGTGTTACATTCTTTTAGGCTGTCTGATTTTCATCTTGGGCTAGGTTGTGTATTTTAACCTGACCACTCTCAGCTGCTGCATGTCCCCCTCAGCCTGGTGTGTCGCAGTCCTGGAATGGGATTAGAACCTATGACCTCCAATTCTGGTGAGAGTCCTCCCAAGTGAGCAAAGCTGATGTTAAGATAGCAAGTGTGGAGTCAGGGATGTGTCATGGGGGTGGACAGTAATTAGAAATTTTCTACATCATATAGTGAGAAGAGAGTGCACAATTCACCAAGCTGGAGATACCCTGCCAAGTAATTTAAATGCTAAATAAATATTGTTTCTGAGCAGTTCTGTCCCGTCATGATTTTTGTAGTGGGTAATAGTGCTTCTGATTTCTCTGAAGAATGATTGTGGTTTGAACCTTGGGAAGTATTAAACATAAAAAATTGCATTACGCAAGAGCTAAGACCAGAATAGGCCATTCAACCTCTCATAGCTAATCAGATTGTGGTCTCAGCTCCACTTTTCTGTCTGTTCCGCCCACCTACCATAACCCTAGCCACCCTTGCTGATCAAAAATCTATCTAACAGCCTTGAATATATTCAATGACTCAGTCTCCACTCCTCTCTGGGGAAGAGAATTCCACAGACTAAAGACCCTCAGAAAAAAAAACTCATCCCAGTTTTAAATGGGAGATGCCTAATTTTTAAACTGTGCTCCCTGGTTCTAGACTCCCCCACAAGGGGAAACATCCTCTCAGTATTCACCCTTTTGAATCCTCTCAGGATCTTATGCTTCACTTAGATCACCTTCCATTTTTCTAAACTTCAATGAGTATAGGCCCAACCTTTTCAACCTTTCCTCATAAGGCAACCCCTTCATCCCAGGAATAAAAACAGAAATTGCTGGAAAAACTCAGCAGGTTTGACAGCATCTGTGGAGGGAGAAACAGAGTTAACGTTTCGAGTCAGTGTGGTTCTTGATCCCAGGAATGAGTCCATTGAACCTTTTCTGAACAAATGAGAGCGCAATGATGTTATTACTAGTCAAGTAGAGGGAAGTGGGATGCACAAATGGCTAAAGTTCATGGATTGATGCATATTAGGGGTGTGGGCAGGGTGGGGTGGTGTGTTGATGGGCATGCAGGGGCTTGAAGAGATTCAGAGGTGTACTCTGGAGGAGTTACAGAACTGGAGAGTAGTACGCTTATGGTAGACTTTTAACACATTCCTTGTGATGTTTAATTTGGCCCGTTGAACTGGAAACCAATGTAAGTCAGCATGTCAGGATTGATCAGGGTGGGGATATAATGCTAGATAGGTTTCAAGCAGCACGATCTGAAAGTTAGAGGTGGTAGAGGGCAGCAGGTGGCCTGGAAAGTAGTTGACTCCTGTGCTGAGATTCGGGATCATATCTCTGGCCCATTGCCAGTTGTGAGAGACTGGAGAAAATTGAATGGGAGAAAAAGGAGTGAGCAAGTTGGTTTGGATCAGGGAATGGCCACCTTTTTTGTTTTTGGTAAGCAGGGTGTTGAGTTCCATAAGTTAAAACTATGCAACCTTAACAGCACAGACTGAGGAACTTGCTGTTGTTTATCCAGTCAGAAGTACCAAACCTGTCATGGCATTTATCTGGAGCAACAAGGGTGAATTTGTGCCCTTGTATTCATTCAATGCTGAGCATGTGCTTCAATCTTCATGGAAGTGACTTTCTGCATCAGATTGCAGGAGTCATTGCTGGCCTTGTTTTCTGCTGTATATTTAAATGAGGATATGATTGGTGTGATTGTGAAACACTGAATTATAAAGGCATATTGTCCCAAGCACCTTCACAGCCCTGACTTTGATTTACAGAGCAGTCAACGCACACATAATTCACGACATGACACTTAATTAATAGACTTCCCTAAACTAGAAAAGTGATGCTTACTTTTCCCTCCATTCACAGCTCTGTCAGAATGCTCCAAGTAACAACTATACACTTGGTCCTTGATTGGGACTCAAGCCTGCTGAGCTGTGGAAAGGGGCTGCTTTGTGTTGGTTTTTGATTTTTGAGTTTTAATTCTGACAGATGCATGAATTACATAATTAACATGATTAGGGCTAGGTTGCTGGACTATTGAGCGGACAGAACCTTGTTGTAACCTGAGGTGAGGAACAACTTCAGCATTTACTCTTTGGCTGCATCCAGTTCCCTTTCAGTCAGTTAACACAAATTGAAGGCGCATTATTCACATTTTTAGCTCAAACTGCAAGGGGGATAGGTGAAATTGGGTATTTTTAAACCTTTCTATCCTGTCTGGTCCCATCCAGCCGTCGTTTCCTCTCCCGCATTTATTAGAGACATTAGCATTGTAAAGGATATTTTGGTCTAAGTTGCACTCTCTTCTGCTTTCCTGCCAACATATGAGAGACTGTAATGGTACTTTGTGGTCTAGACATAGTCCTTTTCCTCCCACTTTCTGGGGTTGTTTGTAACTCATCAGGCTCAGAACTTTGTAGTGAAGTTAGTAATTGGCCTGATTGCCTTTTAAACTTGATGAAAAAAGAGATTCAGAAGCTGATTTTGGTGCCAAATGAAAGGTTCTGGTTTGGAGGTAGATTAGAGACTTAGAACCATAGAACACTACAGCACAGAAAACAGGCCATTCGGCCCTTCTAGTCTGTGCTGAAATATTATTCCGCTAGTCCCTTGACCTGCGCCTAGTCCATAACCCTCCAAACCTCTCCCATCCATGTTTCTATCAAATTTATTCTTAAAACTTGAGTGAGCCCACATTTACCACGTCAGATGGTAGCTCGTTCCACACCCTCACCACTCTCTGAGTGAAGAAGTTCCCCCTAAAGCTTTCCCCTTTCACCCTAAAGCCATGTCCTCTCGTGTTTATTTCTCCTAATCTAAGTGGAAAGAACCTATTTGCATTTACAGACTTGTCAATCTTTCATTTTTATTGACCCATTCCAAATAGTGATGATATCCACTATTGTACACACTACTGAAATGCTGGTGATAACTTCGAAACAGTAGTGTGAAAGTTCTTAGTTCATTTTGTTGATAAACAACTAAAGATTAACAGTGTTGCTTGGCTGGTAATATTTATATTCATATCAATGGTGATTGCCTGGGAGATAGACTCCCACTTTGAGTTCATGATGTATCGGTTAATTAAGAAATCATGCAGGAAGAGACTTTCCACTGCAGCGTACTTGATGCAATATTTAAGATAAATGGATTTGGTATATTTCACTAGTGGAGGCTGAGAGAGCAATAATTAAGTTTCAACATAAGTGATAGTGGGATAGGCTGAGAAGCATTTTAGGTCTCCTGTAGTTGATACTGAGTGTAGGCTAGTTGAGGGGAGGCAGTGGATAGTGGTAATGTCACTGGACTGGTAACCTAGAGGCCCAGGTTAATGCCCTGGGGACATGGGTTCAAATCCCACCCCAACAGCTGGTGAAAGTTAAATTCAGTTAATAAATCTGGAATATAAAGCTAGTCTCAGTAATGGTGACCATAAGCCCTACATCAGTTGTTGTAAAAATTCACCTGGTTCATTAATGCCCGTTGGGGAAGGAAATCTGCCATCCTTACCTAGTCTGGCCTACATGTGACTGCAGATACACAGCAATGCGGTTGACTCTTAAACTGCCTAGAAAGCCACTCAGTTATATCAAACTGCTACAGAAAAGTAGATAAAGAATTAACCCAGACAGACCAACAGGCATCGACTTGGCGCACCCAACCCTGTCGACTCTAACATCTGGGAATTTGTGGTAAAATTAGGAGAGCTGTCCCACAGACTAGACAAGCAAAAGGCAGACATAGTCATCCCCATGAAATCATACTTTTCAGACACTGCCCCAGACACCACTATCGCTATTCCTGGGTGTGTCCTGTCCCACCTGCAGGACAGACCCAGCAAAGATGGCAGCACAGTGGTATACAGTTGAGAGGGAGTTGCCCTGGGATTCCTCAACATCAGCTCGGGACCCCATGAAGTCCCATGGCATTAGGTCAAATATGTGCAAGGAAACCTCCTTCTGCTTACCATCTACAGCACCCTGCCACCCCACCTCAGCTGATGAATCAGTGTTCCTCCATGTTGGAGGAAACACTGAGGGTGGCAAGGGCGCAGGAAGTACTCTGGGTGGGGGGACTTCAACGTTCATCATCAAGAATGGCTCGGTGCCACCACCGCAGACCGAACTGGCCGAGTCCTAAAGGATATAGTTGCTAGACTGGGTCAGCAGCATGTGGTGAGGGAATCAATAAGAGGGCAAAAACCTACTTGACCTCGTCTTCACCACTGTACATGTTGCAGATGCATCTGTCCATGACAGCATTGGTAGGAGTGACCTCCGCGCAGTCCTTATGGAGACAAATCCATGCCTTCATATTGAGGATTGGTTGAGTTCTGTGGAACTACCACTGTGCTAAATGCGATAGATTTCCAACAGATCTAGCTCCTCAAAACTGGGCATCCATGAGGCACTGTGGGCCATCAGCAGCAGAATTGTATTCGACCACAATCTGTAACCTCACGACCCAGCATATCCCCCACTGTACCATTATCATCAATCTGAGGGATCAACCCCGGTTCGATGACAAGAGCAGGAGGGCATGCCAGGACCAGAATCAGGCAAACCTAAAAATGAGGTGTCAACCCGGTGAAGCTACAATACAGGACTACTTGAGTACCAAACAGCAAAAACAGCATGCAATAGGCAAGGCTAAGCAATTCCACAACCAATGGAGCAGATCTAAGCTCTGCACTCCTGCCACACTCAATCATAAAATGATGGTGGACAATTAAACAACGCAGTGGAGGATGAGACTCCACAAATATCTCCATCCTCACTGATGGAGGTGCTGAGTGCATCAGTGCAAAAGATTAGGCTGAAGCACTGGCAACCATCTTCAGCCAGAAGTGCTGATTGGATGATACATCTCAGCACCCCCCCCCGGAGGTCTCCAGCATCAAAGATGCCAGTCTTCAGCCAGTTCGATTCACTCCAAGTGATATCAAGAAATGACTGAAGGCACTGGATACTGCAAAGGCTGTGGGCCTTGACAATATTCCAGAAATAGTACTGAAGATTTGTACACCCAGAACCAGCCTTGTCCCTAGCCAAGTTGATCCAGTTAGCTACCACACTGGCATCTGCCCAGCAATGTGGAAAATTGCCCAGGTAAGACCTACCCACAAAATCCAGCCTGGCCAATTACTGCCGCATGAGTCTACTGTCGATGATCAGTAAACTGAAAGAAGATGTGGTCGACAGCACTATCAAGTGTCACTTGCTTAGCAATAATCTCACTGATGCTCAGTTTGGGCTCCACCAGAGCCGCTTAGCTCCTGGCCTCATTACGGCCTTGGTTCAAACATGGGCAAAAGAGCTGAACTCCAGAGGTGAGAATTACTGCCCTTGACATCAAGACAGCATTTGACAGCTTTTTTATATATTTGTTCATAGGATGTGCACCAAGACCTGGACAATATTCAAGCTTGAGCTGATTGGTGGCAAGAAACATCACCTTTTTAAGTTCAAACTTTGTTATTACCAACTCAGGAGTGGGACAAGGAGAGGAGTCAGCTCACCCCTCCTAACCTAATCGTGACACAGAGCCCATTGCTGGTTTTGGTACAAGTTGGCCCAAATCAGGCCCTCCAAAATCTGTGGAATTAAAAAAAGACAGATATGCAGGAAACAAAGCTGCGACATCCTGCTTTGTTACCCACTGAAATCTGATTACTACCACAGCACTATTCAATTCCTATGCCTGTGCAGCTGATGTCTGATCCATCACTGTGTATTAACTGTATAATAAAACCTGAAATAACAGCTAATTCAATTTGAGAGGCAAACCTCAGATCAATGAAGGGAAACTTGGAGATTGTATTTTTGTAACTTTGCCTGCTCAAATTTCATTAAACTTTGCAAGCGGATGTTCTTCTGGTGGTTAAACTTTTTTTATCCAAAAATAATTTTTTGTGCTTATCAAAGTGGGGCAATGCCAGGCATAGGAAGGGAATATTTTCTATTTTGGACTTTGTTCCTAAGTGAGGTACCTCACAGGGTTAGATACAGAGTAAAGCTCCCTCTACACACTCCCCATCAAACACTCCCAGGACAGGTACAGCACGGGGTTAGAAACAGAGTAAAGCTCCCTCTACACTGTCCCCATCAAACACTCCCAGGACAGGTACAGCACGGGGTTAGATACAGAGTAAAGCTGCCTCTACACTGTCCCCATCAAACACTCCCAGGACAGTCACAGCACAGGGTTAGATACAGAGTAAAGCTCCCTCTACACTGTCCCCATCAAACACTCCCAGGACAGTCACAGCACGGGATTAGATACAGAATAAAGCTCCCCCTACATTGTCCCCATCAAACACTCTCACTAATTTCGGATGGGAATTACTGAAATATACTTTACAGTCAGCTGGTTAAAGTGACCTTGATTCCTTTGACTTGTGCTGGATCTGAATGCAGGTTTCAAGGTATGAGGCTCAAGTCTACAGGTCGTCTTTGTGTGTTTATTTTGATGGGACTTAAGTGCCTCCTTGAGTTTTAAATCAAATTTTTGAAATCTGTGTTCATTTACTGTAAGATCTGTGGCATCAACAACCTGACATCCGCTGGCTGTCTTTGTAATTTACATTGGTTTTAATATCCCTGAAATCCAGTATGGGACATTTAAATCTTTTAATTCAGTACAATCCCTGCAATTGTGCTGACTTAGATGCTCCTTCTATTTGTAAGATTGTGTGAAACAGTGGGGTCCTGTCACTTAACTGAGAGCACTGACTGCTTCAATGCAGCTTTAAAGGTTGTAATGAATAGGCAGATTCATGGAGTTGAGCATCGGATGTTTGCTCAAATTGAGAGAAACAATTCAAGTTTTGTTTCAACTTGCGTATAAGAAACGTGGAAGAGTTTTCTGAGTGCTGCTTCAGAGACAGTAGTCACAATTCAAGCACAACATGCTCCATGGCATGCCTCTGAGTTCCAGTGTGATGACACTGATGTAACCTGCTCTCTCTACTGAGTGCCTTTGGATCTCAGTTAATAGTCTGTGCAAATATTATCCAAGGTGGGGGTTGCTCCCACTTCTAGTAACGGGAGGCAAGGTGACCCCAACTTCCCCACAGCAAGTGACAAGGCCCCTTTAAATCAGAATTGTCGTCTCATGGGTGTTTTTCTTTCCTGTGCGTAATTCTTCATCTCTCAGTAAAAGACCTACAACTGTGTAATTGACAAAATTAATGGAATTCTTTGAGGAGACAATTGTATTGAGATTGGAAATGCATTGGATGTTGTGTATATGATTGTTAATGGCTATGTAAAGTGTTGCATAGGAGAATTGCTGATGAAATTAGTTAGGCCATACAGTATTTAAGTGTGTGGTACCCTGGATAGGAATTAGTTAGGGCAAGCAAGAGAGTTGTGGTTAATGTTTATTTGCACTGGAGTAGTATAGAAAGTGGTGACGGCAGAATCCATGATATCTAAAGAAGAGAAGTGGATAAATTGTTTCAAAAAGGAGAAAAGCTAAATAGTTGTGATGCAAGACAAGGAATGAGAATAAGTGGACCTCTCTCCCAGAGGGCTCCACTGCAACTGGTTTCACAAAATTGTCAGCAGATCTACAAGAAATCAATTTCAAAATGTAAATTTACTGAGAATTTCAGTTTTCCCATTTTTGAGACAGCCCCACAACTTGCTCTCCCACTAAATAGAAATGAAGCCAAGGAAGAACATGTATTTACTTTAGTGCCTTTCATGTGCCTCAAAGTGCTTCACAGCTAACTAACTTACTTTCAAAGATTGATCACTATTATTTCATTGGAAAGACAGCAGAAAATCAGAGTAACCAGTTAACCCATTTTTGTACTGTTGGCTTAGGTTCTTGATTGAGAGGCAGGGAGAACTCTTCTCTTATTAATGCCAGGGGACCTTCAATGATCATCGTAGGTAGCGGGAGGCCATAGTTTAATGCGGCCCTCCAAAATACAGCATTTTCTCCAATATAACTCTCCCTTGTACTTAAAGGAATTGCGAATGGTTAATATGCAGGTGCAGCAAGTAATTAGCAAAGCTAAAAAATGTTATTTATTGTGAGGGGAATTGGATCCACAAGTAGGGAGGTTATGCTTCAGTTGTGTGGGGCATTGGTGAGACCACATCTGGAGTACTGTGTACAGTACTGGTCTCCTTATTAAAAGAAAGATGTAATTGCGTTGGAAGCTGTTCAGAGAAGCTTTACTACATTAATACTTGGAATGGGCAGGTGCCTTATGAGGAAAGACTGTACAGGCCAGGCTGGAATTTAGATGAGTATGGGGCAACTTGATTGAAACACAAGATCTTGGAGGGCACTTGACATGGTTGAAGGATGTTTCCGCTTGTGGGAGAATCCAGAACTAGGGGGTCACTGTTTAAAAATAAGGGGTTGCCCATATTGGAAAGAGATGAGGAAAAAAAATTCTCATGTTTGTGAGACTTTGCTTTCACCCACCTTTTGAGGAAGAGAATTCCAGAGCCTTCGAATATTTTTAAGGCAGAGGTATATAGATTCTTGATAAGCAAGGGGATGAAAGGTTATCTGGGGAAGGCAGAATGTGAAATTGAGGTTAAAATTAGATCAGCCATGATCTTATTGAATGGCAGAACAGGCTTAAGGGGCCAAGTGACTTACTCCTGATCCTAATTCGTATATTTGTATTATCTGTTTTCCTTGGAGTGTGGTTAAGATCTGAAATGCACTGCCTGAGATTGTGGTGGAGGCTGGTTCAATCGAGGCATTCAACAGGAAATTAGATTGTTATCTGAAAAAGAAGAATTTGCAGGATTATGGGGGCAAGGCAGGGATTGCTGCAAGTATAATTGTTCACTCAGAGCCGGTACAGACAACATTTTGAATGGCCTCCTATGCTGTAACAATTGTGTGATATCCACAGCATACTGTCCTGGTGAGTGCTGCCAACCAACACTCAATAATTGGGTGTTCTTTAATACTATGTAAAATTAGGGACTGCAATATTGACCGTTTACTTTAATAAAAGCAGTGGGTTGAAAATTTGGCTCCAGAACTGAGAAGCTGAGTGAAAGAGGATTTTGCTAGACCAGATGGAAGAATGGCATTCATCACTTGGGTTATTCAAAGTCTTGGTACGAATATGTTTTAATATTAGAAAAACAGACTGCCTGTGATATGATTAATTTAACACTTCAAATTATCCAGACCAAAACAGCAGACCTATAACCACTCTCTCAGCTGTTTCAACAACATGTTTGGAAGGGGGAAGAGAGATAATCAGCTGTACTGCAGCATCTTTTCACATCTCCAGGGCTGGCTATATGAAAATTTCACATGCCCATTATCACACTTCAGTGAAATACAAGTGACAATACTGCAGAGGCTTTGCCGCACTCATGAGCACTCCAAGGATTGATCTTTGCATATGAGTGCATGAAATGCTTTTAAAGCCCTCAGCAGAATAAGCTTTGGCCTCTTTATGGACAAAATAATGTGATAATATTCCAACACCCATTGGGATGGGATCAGCTAGATTAATCATCTCCATTGTGGAGCTTGCCAAGTTTTTTTTATTCTTTCATGGTATGCGAGCGTTGCTGACTAGACCAGCATTTATTGCACATCCCTAATTGCCCTTGAAAAGGTGATGATGAGCTGCAGTCCATGTGTTATAGGAACACCCACAGTGGTGTTAGGGAGGGAATTCCAGGATTTTGACCCAGTGACAGTGAAGGAACGGCGGTATATTTCCAAATCAGGATGGTGTGGGGCTTGGAGGGAACTTGAAGGTGGTGGTGTTCCCATGTGTCTGCTGTCCTTGTCCTTCTAGGTGGTAGAGGTCGTGGGTTTGGAATGTGCTGTCGAAGGAGCCTTGGTGAGTTGCTGCCATGCACCTTGTAGGTGGTACACACTGCTGCCACTGCATTGGAGGTGGAGGGAGTGAATGTTTAAGTTGATGGATGAAGTGCTGAGCAAACAGGCTGCTTTGTCTTGGATGGTGTGGTGTGCTTTGTCGATGGTGGACAGGCTTTGGGGGATCAGGTGGAGAGTTACTCACCACAGGATTCCTGGTCTCTGACCTCCTCTTGTAGCCACAGTATTTATGTGCATGGTCTAGTTCAGTTTCTGGTTAATGGTAACTCCCTGGATGTTGATTGTGGAGCATTCAGCGATGGTAATGCCATTGAATATCACGGGGAGATGGTTGGATTTGCTTTCGTTGGAGATGATCTTTGCCTGGCACTGGTGTGGCGAAAATGTTACTTGCTATATTTCAAGCCGAATGTTGTCCAGGCCTTGCTGCATTTGGACATGGATTGCTTTAATATACCAGAATTTGCGAATGGTACTGAAAATTGTGCAATTATTTGCAGACATGCCCATTTCTGACCAAGATATAACTCCAACTAATGGAGAATTTCCCTCCTGATTCCCTTTGACTTTAATTGTGCCAGGGCTCTTTGATACCATACTGGGTCAAATACTGCCTTGATGCCAAGGGCAGTCACTCTCAACTCCCCATGACGGAGGTGAGACGTGGGAATGCATGGGATGGGCCTTGACATGGGGTTTGATCTAATGTTACATTAGTGATATGTGTCTGGCTTTTTTTTGCTGGAAGGTTCAGATCACTTCTGCTGTCCTGGATAACCACATATGCAGGAAGTGTCATCCGCTCGAACTCTGAGTTTCGGAGCTTAAGCTTGAGAGCAGCTAGTGTCATTGCTGTGCATCTGCGAGGCTGAGTACTTCGTGGATAGCTCAGTGTGGTCACCCCAATGTTTAAGGATATGCAGACAGAGGGAATTGGTGACTGTTGCACTGTTCAGGAAAACCAGGCAGGTAGTGCAAGAGTCCTTTGAGTGCATCTCAGTCTCCAACCAGTATTCAATCCTGAATGCTGGTGAGAGTGATGGTACCTCTGGGGAGTGCAGCCAGAACCAATGCCAGAGATGGCCCAGCTGTATAGGGCCAGGATGAAGATTGGAAAACCAATAGTGATAAGAGATTTGATAGGGGAACAGACAGGTCCGTGGTTTCAGAATGTGAATTCAGGATGATATGTTGTGTCCCTGGTGCCAGGGTCAGGGATATCACTCAGCGACTATAGAGCACCCTGAGGGAGAAGGGTGAACAGCCAGCAGCTGTGGTCCATATCCATACCAGCAGCATAGGTAGAAAGAGGGATTTGGTACTGCAGGCAGAGCTTAGAGAGCCAGGAAGGAAACTAGCAAGCAGCACCTCAGAGGTAATAACCTCCAAATGCTGGAGCCATGTGCAAATCTGGAGTAGATGGTGACATAGTGGTATGTTACTGGACCAGTAATCCAGAGACTAGTGCTCTGGCAACACGGGTTGAAATCCTGCCATGGTAGCTGGTGCGATTTAAATTCAGTTAGTATTTCTGAAATTATAAACCTTGTCTCAGTGGCGACCATGAAAATATCATCGATTAGTGTAAAAACCTCTCTGATTCACTGATGTTCCTTTAGGGAACAAAACCTGCTGTCCTTACCTAGTCTGGCCTACATGTGACTCCAGACCCACAACAATAAGGGAGATGGTGGCATGGTGTTATTGTCACTGGTCTAATATTCCAGAGACCCAGGGTAATGCTCTGGGGACCTGGGTTTGAATCCCACCACAGCAGATGGTGAAATTTGAATCCAAAAAAAAATAGGAATTAAAACCCTTATAATGACCATGAGGGAAAGACCTTTAGGGAAAGAAATCTGCCATCCTTATCTGGTCTGGCCTACATGTGACTCCAGGCCCATGGCAATGTGGTTGACTCTTAAATGCCCTCTGAACAAGGGCAATTAGGGATGGGCAACAAATGCTGGCCTTGCCAATGATGCCCACACCCCATGAGGACTGTGTATTAAATATTCCTGAATACAAGATATGTTCAGTAAAGGTAGGGAAGCAAAGAAAGGAGGAGAGTGGCAGTATTGATCAAGGAGAATATTAGTGCTGGAGTGAGAGGATGTCCTGCAGCAGGCTTGTCTAACTTTGTTGTGTGGAGGTCCCACATTTCCATTTTTTTCTCAAGGGACCAATGAGCAAATTTGAGAAAGATACATGAATTTCAAAAAAAGTTGCGTATGACGAAAAGAAACAACTTGCTGAGCAAAACCAAAGCAATGGCAAAGCAATAAATTGATAATTTTACAAAAGAGTAATTAATAAAGATGGCCATTAGAGTGTGAAAGGGTCAGTATGTGTGTGTGTCTGGCTCTTTCCCAGTCTCTGGATGCTCACCCACTCATCCTCACCCACTTGGGACGAGTTGAACATCTCTTTCAAAGAGCCGGCACAGGCTTGATGGACTGAATGAACTCTTCTGCACTGATTCTCTGAGTGTCTCAGCCAATAGCCTTTCCTCAACCAAAATTACATGAAAGCAGCTTGGTTGGCTATTCATCTCATTGCTGTTTTTTGGATCCTAATGTGTGCAGAATTACTGCCTGCATATTGATGACTGCATTTCAGAATTATTGTATGTGAAATGTTTAGACATTTATAAGAAAAGGGAAAAATGCATTAATTGCACATCATTGTTTCAAAGGAACAAAAGCAAACAGGATCGTTAGCTTTAGAATACATAGAAATTTACCGTATTGCTTAAAACTGAAAGTGTACGAAGAGAGGTGAATGTTTCGGATATGGGATCACTAAGAGCTGTGGGTGTCAGAGGATGAGCAGATTTCTCAATTCGAGTGGGGCAGATTCTGATATCCCAGGTAACAGTTTGTAAATACAACCAATGTTCCGTCCTAGTGTTTCTGCCGAAATACTCACCAAGATAGTTTGTGAGGGATAGTTAAATGAGCTACAAGTGTTTAAATAAACCAGCAAACAGGCTGGGTTTATATATAACCCCATTAAATGAGCTGCAAGTGAGGCATGGTTTCACAGGTCTTAAATCTGCTGCTCTTTCTGCATCTTGGAGATTGATTATATAAAAGGTGCATGAAATTGCAGAAAAGTATGGGGCCAATTCCGTCATGCCTGCTGTCTAATGGATCTGTACGCTGAATGCTGCTCCTGGTCACTATTTCCTCTCTGTCTTGCTTTGCACCATAGATTACTGAGTGATTGTTGTTTAAAACAATTAACAGTCTGGATGGATTGTTATTAGGAGTAGTTATCTGTAGTTGTCAGGAAGGATAATTCTGAGTCCTGTCTGTTTGATTGTCCTTTGCAGGATAGTTTGTGGCCAGCCAGAGTCCTATTAATATCCCATTTCCTGTTGTTGTTCTTCCGTTAACTGGTGCACTCAGCAGAGCAGGGTTTATTACATCTCAATATGACATTCTCTTTTCTTTTCACAGATGAAGCGAAAGTCAGAGAATGGCCTTGATGTGCGAGCGCTGTCACCGGGAAAGAAACTGTGCAAGGGGTCCGAATACTCCAGGTACTGACAGGAAAAAGCAGCTGCAGGATTGACCCAAGTAGTGTCTCAACTCAAACCCACTGAATTGGCCACCTATGTGCTTTAACCTGCTGTCTTTGTGATTTGATGTTTTCCATGACTGACTAAATTGGGCGCTAAATGAATAGATTGGTTCAAAAATTCCCCTGATGACAAAAAGTTTAGGTTTACTCTAAGTTCATTTTTCCAAATTTTCTGCAACACTGGATTGCAGATCATATCTGAATCCTGTTACACACCAATAAAGTGAATGCATCCAGAACAAAATTCCAGAAGAGTATAAACCCCAACAATTAGGAATTTGTGCACCTAATATGAAGAGTAGTGTGCATCCTGCATAATAATATAACTCTCAGGTTTTAAAAAACCTTTCTCAATGTTTTAGTACTTACATAAACATTGGCAATACATAAATGCGTGTTAATATCTGTATGTAAAGTATGTTACACAATGAATTACATTTTTGAAAGCAGGACATAGGTGTGTGCATACCCCATTAATCCAGCAGCCTTACTGCATTGTATAGTTCCTGTGTAAATGCCTATATTCCTATCCTTACTGTTGGACCTTACTACTTTATAGCTTAAAAATATCCTCTCAAAAGCACACATTTGGCTCTTGGAAAGTTATTTTAAAATAGCTAAAGTTACAGAATCTTTGATTGTACTGGGTGATTTTCGCAGATTACAATAGAGAGAACACTTAGATAGTCAACCAATATGCTTCACTGAAACTTTTTACTTAGTTCTGTTGAAGAGTCATAAGGACTCGAAATGTTAACTGTGTTTCTCTCCGCAGATGCTGCCAGACCTGCTGAGTTTTTCCAGGTATTTTTATTTTTGTTTTGGATTTCCAGCATCTGCAGTTTTTTGCTTTTATGCTTCACTGAAAGACAGCTTTCTCAAATCACAAGTTCACCATTTCCAGCCAGTGTGGACTCAGATGCTAACTGGAAAGCTCAGGACTTGTGGAGAGAGAGAATTTATTTTGCACAGTTATGATAATCTGGAATGCACTTCTTGAAAGAGTAGTGGAAGCAGACACAATAGAAAGGTTCAAAGGAAATTGGATATATATTTGAATAGGAAAAATTTGCAGGATGATGGGGAAAAATGCAAGGCAGTGGGACTCTAGCAAAAGAACAGTGATATTTCCGAGCCAGGATGATGTATGACTTGAAGGTGGCAGTGTTTCCCATGCGCCTGCTGCCCTTGTCCTTCTAACTGGCAGAGGTCACGGTTTTGGAAGGTGCTGTCTAAGAAGCCATGGCGAGTTGCTGCAATGCATCTTGTAAATGATGCACACTACTGCCACTATGCATCAGTGTTAGAGGGAGTGAATGTTTAATGTGGTGGATGGACTGCTTTGACCTGGATGATGTCAAGCTCCTTGAGTGTTGTTGGAGCAGCACTCATCCAGGCAAGTGGAGAGTATTCCAGCACGTTCCTGACTTGTGCCTGGTAGATGGACAGACTTTGGGGAGTCAGGAGATGAGTTACTTACTGTGGAATTCCTAGCCTCTGACTTTATTTTGTAGCCACAATATTTATACACCTAGTCCAGTTCAGTTTCTGGTCAATGGTAACACTGCCACCCCCCCCACCCCCCGCCAGGATATTGATAGTGAGGAATTTGGCAATGGTGACGCCATTGAATGTCATGGGGAGATGGTTAGATTCTCTCTTGTTGGAGATGGTCATTGCCTGGCACTTGTATGTGAATGTTATTTGTCATTTATCAGTGAACCTACTGACTTCTGATGTTATGATGGAAGGAAGGGCATTGGTGAAGCAGCTGAAGATGGTTGGGCCTAGGACACTACCCTGAGGAACTCCTGCAGTGATGTCCTGGAATGGAGATGATTGACCTCCAACAACCACAACCATCTTCAATGGTGCTGAGTTATAACTCTTGAGCAGTAAAAAATCTCACAACTGGCAATCATTGCTCATGGTCGCAAACAAATAAGGCCTCTTCAATAAGTTACTCATGGGTGACCAGTGCCTGTGGAAATGCACCCAAGAAGTATGAAATACCCTAATGAGAGGAAGATATCAACCTAGTTTAAAATGTCTCTTTCCACACACAATGTCCATTGGATTAAGTATGGAAAGTGCATCCAGATTAGTATAGGTTTATCATAATGTGTCAGATCAGCAGGTAAAGTGTGAGAACAGCTAATGATTGCTGACATGTCTGGTGCTGCTCCCCAACTCTTACGTAGGTGATGGGATGTGGAGGAAGATGGTACAGCCTCGCATCAGCTGGTGTCTTTTCTATTTTTTATGAAATTATAGAGCTAGAGAATGTGAGCTGCATATTAATCACAATCTGTTGCTACTGCGATCGAGTGTGTGTTACAAGCTCATGTTGATTTTTAAACCCACATCAAAGCTTTAATATTGAAAGATCTCAATTAACCCAAACAATATATTTGGATACATTTAAAAATAGATAATTTTGCAGGTTATTTTTTCCAATTTTGGTCCTCGTGTCTGAACAAACACACCTAGGTAAACTCATTAGAGTAAATGTCCATCCATATAGCCCTATGAAATATTCCCAGTACACAGAAAGCATGTATTGGCTGCAAGTTAAGCTCATTCTACCATGCCCAAAAAATGTGATTTTAAACTTGGCCTTTAGAACCTTACCGTATCAGGGTAGCAATTTCCTTCATTCCTGTGGCCTTTTCAAAAAAAAAAAGCCTTTTAACAGAATTAAAATGCTGCTCATCCAGTATAAAGAAATAAAGCCAACCAAGGAATCTGTGGTATGTCCTGAGGCTCTCGTCTCTCTGAATCCAGGCACGATATATCCATGAAGAATAGTCACATCTCTGTTACCTTTTCCGACAGCTCTCTATCTCCCTGCATAAATACGGCCACAACATTTGGAGATCTACGGAATGGCAACATCCCAGGTCAGCATCGGAGACGCATTACGTCAGTGGCGCCACCGTCAGATCTTCAGGAATGGCTTGGCATGTTCCAGGTAGGTACACTGAGGAATCCACTTCGAGATGGGTGGGTGGAAAGGTGCACACAGCTGCCGGTGTACTGGGTAGCCAGCAGTTGTTGGGTACAGTAGGCATGGGAGGTTGGGGGTGTGTTTTTATAGGTGGGAGAGTCAGGTTTTGTCCAAATACAAGAAGTGAATTTGATATAAATTGTCACTCTAGGTTTCCTGCCTTAACTGTAATACAATCGATGTCTAGCTTTCCACTGAGGCTGATACAAAGTACAAATGCAAACCTGAGGGATTGCCTAAGATGATGATTGAGCCAGGATTGATTCCCTGGCTTGATGGAATGAATATTGTAGAAGAGTGTGTCAGGAGCAGCAGCAGGTATACCTAAAAATGAAGTGACGTTAGGCAGCCCCTCAGGATCGAGGATGACTTCCGCCCCTGTTCGATGGGTTCTCAGATGGATGATGAGTCCATTGCGCGTTCTGTAAATTCTGCCATGTGTGGGGCAGATTGTACTTGAAGGGTTGGGGAGATGAGGTGTTTGGAGGTTTGTGTGCTCTCTCCAACTCCTCGACTTTGCCTGTGTCTTCCCATCAAAGTTTCTGTGTTCAGTGCCTTCCTGAATAAACCTCCGTTCTGACCAGTCACAAGCCAGGGTCTCCCATGGGTCAGCAGGGATGTTTGATCTCTTCAGGGATGCTTTGAAGGCATTCCTTTTTTATTTGCTCTTTTCACAGTGTGTGGACAAAGTTATAGCTCATGGAATAAAAGGGAAAGTAGCAAATGGATATGGAATTGGATGAGAGACAGGAAACAGAGTAGTGGCTAATGGATGTTTTTTCAGGCTGGAGGAAGGTTTGTAGTGGAGTTCCCCAGGGGTCGATTTTGGAACCTTTGCTTTCCCCGATACATATTAATGACCTAAACCTTGGTATAAAGGCCACAATATTAAAATTTGCAGATGTTACAAAACTTGGAAGCATTGTGAACTGTAAGGAGCATAGTGTAGAATGTCAAAAAGACATAGACAAGTTCATGGAATGGTCAGACAGGTGGCAGATGAACTTCAATGCAGAGTGGTCTGAAGTGATTCACTTTGGTAGGAAGAACATGGAGAGAATATAAAATAAAGGGTACAACTCTAAAGGGAGTGCAGGAGCAGAGGGACCTGGGTGTAAATGTGCACAAATCATTGAAGATAGCAGATAAGTTGAGAATGTAGTTAAAAATGCATACGGTATCCTAGGCTTTAGTAATAGGGGCATAGAGTACAAGAGCAAGGAGGTTTTGTTGAACTGCTAGAAGACACTAGTCTGGCCTCAGCTCGAGTATTGGATGCTGCAATTTAAGAAGGATGTTATGATAATCCTGGGCCAGACCCTCAAGCTTTTTGGTATGATCCGGTTAGGGACCAATAACTTTTTTGTTTAAAGTAGACAAAATTTGAGATCCAAGACATTTGCTAAGAGAATAAAGCCACAAGATTTCACAGGTTTCGAAGAAGCAAAAATAAATTTTACAAGGTCAGAGACTTAAAACAGTTTACAATATATTATACTCTTAACACTGAGTTAATATGAGGTACATGCAAACTGTGATTGAACACACCACACTGCACAATAAATGGCAGATGCAACCAGGACAGACCCAATAGATTTCTCAACAAACCACCAGGACGTCAGTAAACACTGAATCAACCAATCTTGTTGAAACTCCGTCTTGCTGATGAGCGTTTCCAATCTTCACCTTCGAAGATCTTACCTTGGAATTCTCTGCAAAAGTTGCTCCAACTTGAACAGCCTCAGCGACGGTCCACCTCGCGGGGTTTCAATCTCGTCTCCCAAGACTCCATTCCCCTGGATTCCTGAGTCTGTACTCCATCACTAACTCTCAAACTGAACTTTTCGGCCACACTGAGCAGAACACGACTGTTCCAAAGGGTTACCATCACCCCAACGGTTCCACAGCACCGAGTCATTAACCTGCTGCTGCCTCCTTTGCCAGGGCTTCTGAACCCATATTGATTGCCAGGAATTTTCCTGAGCCCTCATCACTTGAAGTCTGCAACTGCAGCCCCTTTTCTCTACTCCTCTCTTTTTTGTAACTTTGGGACCACTACCTGTCCCCTGCCTGGGACTCCCTTCTGATTAAGGCACTCCACTCCTGGGTCACATGACCCCATTTCTACACCTTTTTTTTCTCTTAATTCAGGTGCCCTGAGAATTCCAAAATGCTGTGCTGCACATGCACAAGCCCACTCCTGGCCTGTGCATGCGCGGAAACTCCCAAGCATGCTGGGAGTTGTAGTTCCCAGCCTCCCAGTGATGAGGTGAGTCTAGATCTCAAAACAATGTGAAGGCTCATGGAGAGATTGCAGCAAAGATTAAGGAGAATGGTTCCAGGGAGACAGTACTTCAATGATGAAGACAGATTGGAGAAATTAGGACTGTTTTCCTTGGAGAAAAGGCTGAGAGGAGATTTGAGAGAAATTCAAAATCATGAGGGGTCTGAATAGAGTAGATAGGGAGAAACTGTTCCCACTTGTGAAAAGAAAGAACAAGAGGGCACAGATTTAAAGTAATTTGAAAAAGGAGCAGAAGCGATATAAGAAAAAACTTTTACACACAGCGAGGGATTAAGGTTTGGAATGCACTGCTTGACAGCAAGGTGGAGGCAGGTTCAATTGAGGCTTTCAAAAGGGAACTAGACGGTGATCTGAGCAGGAAGAATGTGCAGGGTTATGGGGAGCAGGGTAGGTGAATGGCACTAAGTAAATTGCTCCTTCAGAGAACCAGTGCAGACATGGTGGGCCAAATAGACGACTCCTGTGCTGTAAAAATTGAGATTCTGCGGGGATCATTGGGTGGGCCAGCATTTATTGCCCATCCCTAATTGCCCTTGAGAAGGTGGTGGTGAGCTGCCTTCTCGAACCACTGCAATCCATGTGGTGTAGGTACACCCACAGTGCTTTAAGGAAGGGAGTTCCAGGACTTTTACCCAGCAATGTTGGAGGAACAGTGATATAATTCCAAGTCAAGATGGTGTGTGGCTTGGAGGGGAACTTGCAGGTGTTGGTGTTCCACTACATCTGTGCCCTTGTCCTTCTCGGTGGTAGAGGTCACAGGTTTGGAAGGTGCTATTGAAGGATCCTTGGCGAGTTGCAGCAAGTGCTTTGTAGATTGTACATTTTGCTGTATCCGGTGATTGAGGGAGTGAATGTTGAAGGTGGTGGTTGGGGTGCCAATCAAGTGGGCTGCTTTGTCTTGGATGGTGTTGAGCTTCTTGAGTGTTGTTGGAGCTGCACTCACCTAGGCAAATGGAGAGTGTTCCATCACACCCCTGACTTGAGCCTTGTAGATGGTGGACAAGTTTTGGGGAGTCAATACGTGAGTTTTTTGCCTAAAGCATTTCCGCTGTCTTCCTGGATATTTCTTGTTGCAACTGAGTTCTGAGTAGGACAGTTGCTTTGGGATTCTGGTGCCAGGCATACAAACGACATGTTCCTGCCCAGCGGACCTGGTTTTGAGTGATTAGCGCCTTGATGCTGCGGGGGGAGTATGCTGCTGTCGGATCACCCTTCTTGCTGTCAAGTTTGGAGGATTTTGCAGAAGCACTACTGGTGCTACTTCAGTGCTTTGACGTGCCTGCTGTAGGTCGTCCATGTCTCTGAAAAAAATAAGAGAGTGGAGATCACTGCTGCCCAGTAAATCATGACTGTAGTCTTGGGTTTGAGATCCTGGTTGTCAAATACTTCAGTCGGCCAAAGGCTGAGCTGGCACATTGGAGGCGATGATGAATGTTGTTGTTTATGCCTCGCTTCATCGGGCGAAGGCTCCCGAGATACGGGAAATGGCCCACGTTTTCCAGGATTTGCCATTGATCTTAATTAATCGCTGTGCTGTGGGAGATGGCGCCTTAGCTTTCTGGGTGAAACGTAGTGAAAGACCCATTTTGTGATGTGGAGTTGACAGCAGCTTGGAGCTCAATTTGAGTGAGCGTGCTGACAAGCATCACTTGCATACTGAAACACTGACTGAGATTGGAATGCAAAAATGAGGTGTAGTACAATACAGGAATGTGCGCATGGACTGAGCTAAGCAACCCCACAATCAATAGGTCAGAGAAAAGTTCTGCAGTCCTGCCACATACCATTGTGAATGGTAGTGGACAATTAAACAAGTAATGAAGAGTTAAGCAGGCTCCATGAACATCCCATCCTTGATAGAAACTAGGAACAGGAGAAGGCCATTCGGCCCTTCGAGCCTGCTCTGCCATTCATTATGATCATGGCTGATCATCCGGCTCAATAGCCTGCTCTCGCTTTCTCCCCATACTCTTTGATCCCTTTCGCCCCAAGAGCTATATCTAACTCCTTCTTGAAAACGTACAATGTTTTGGTCTCAACTACTTTCTGTGGTAACGAATTCCACAGGCTCACCACTCTCTGGGTGAAGAAATTTCTGCTCATCTCAGTCCTAAATGTTCTACCCCATATCCTCAGACTGTGACCCCTGGTTCTGAACTCCCCCACCATCGGGAACATCCTTCCTGTATCTACCCTGTCTAGCCCTGTTAGAATTTTATAGGTTTCTATGAGATCCCCTCTCATTCTTTTGAACTCCAGCGAATATAATCCTAATCGACTCAATCTCTCCTCATATGTCAGTCCCGCCATCCCAGGAATCAGTCTGGTAAACCTTCGCTGCACTCCCTCGATAGCAAGTACATCCTTCCTCAGACAAGGAGACCAAGACTGCACACAATATTCAGGTGTGGTCTCACCAAGGCCCTGTACAATTGCAGCAAGACATCCCTGTTCCTGTACTCGAATCCTCTGGCTATGAAGGCCAACATACCATTTGCCTTCTTTACCGTCTGCTGCACCTGCATGCTTACAGATGTTACAGAAACAGTTTCTGACTTGCTCTTGTAGCCAATGTATTGATATGGCTTGTCCAGTTGAGCTTCTGATTAATGGTGATGTCCAATGTGTTAATGGTGAGGAACATAGCAATGGCCGAGCTCAGCATGTGAGTACATAAGTCAAAGTTTGAAATAGTTGCAACCACCTTCAGCCAGCATAATCTGCTTACTCCTGATATCCCCAGCATAACATGTTATGTGGAACTTAAAAAGGAAATTCGGAGAGCAAAAAGGGGGCATGAAAAATCATTGGCAAAATAAAGGAAAATCCAAAGTTATTTTACAAGTACATTAAGGGTAAGAGGATAACTAGGGAAAGAGTAGGGCCCATTAAAGTAATTTGTGTGTGGAGCCGAAAGACGTAGGTAGGGTTCTAAATGAATACTTTGTGTCGGTGTTCACAAGTGACGGGGACGATGTGGGTATGGAAATCAGACAGAAGGACTTGATATAATTAAAGAAATTAGCATGGAAAGGGAGAAGGTTCTAAATGGTCCGGCAGGCTTAAAAGTAGATAAATCTCCAGGCCTGGATGAAATGTATCTCAAGCTGTTGAGTGAGACAAAGGAGGAGATAGCAGGGGCGCTGGCAATAATTTTCAATACCTCTCTAGCCACAGGAGAGGTACCAGAGGACTAGAGAACAGCCAATGTGGTACCGTTATTCAAGAAGGGAAGAAGGATAAACCAGGGAACTAGAGGCCAATCAGTCTAACCTCAGTGGTGGGGAAACTATTGGAAGCAATTCTGAGGGACAGAATTAATCTACACTTGGAGAGGCAGGGATTAATCAAGGACAGTCAGCATGGTTTTGTTAATGGGAGGTCACGTCTGACCAATTTGATTGAATTTTTCGAAGAGAAGACCAGGTGTGTAGATGAGGGCAATGCATTTGACATAGTCTAGTTGGACTAAGGTCCCACGTGCGAGACTGATAACTAAGGTGAGAGCCCATGGGATTCAAGGCAAATTGGATCCAGAATTGGCAGGAAGCAGAGGGTGATGGTCAAGGGGTGTTTTTATGATTGGATGCCTGTGTCCATTGGGGTTCCGCAGAGATCGGTGTTGGGTTCTATGCTGTTTGTGGTATATGTAAACGATTTAGAGTTGAATGTAGGAGGGTTGATTAGTAAGTTCGTGGATGACACAAAAATTGGTGGAATGGTAAATAGTGAGGAGAAGAGCCTTATCTTACAGGAGGATATAGATGGGCTGGTCAGATGGGCTGATCAGTGGCAAACGAAATTTAATCTGGATAAGTGTGAGGTGATGCACTTGGACAGGACAAGCAAGGCACAGGAATACATGATGAATGTTAGGACCCTGGGAAGTACCAAGGATTAGAGGCACTTTGGTGTACATGCCCACCAAGGTCCCTTAAGGTAGCGGCACAGGTAGATAAGTTGGTTAAGAAGGCATATGAGATACTTGCCTTTATTAGCCAAGGCATAGAATTTAAGAGCAGGGAGGTTATGCTGGAACTGTATAAAATGCTGGTTAGGCCACAGCTAGAGTATTCTGTGCAGTTCTGGAATCTGCATTATAGGAAGGATGTGATTGCACTAGAGAGAGTGCAGAGGAGATTTACCAGGATGTTGCCTGGGCTGGAGAGTTTTAGCTATGAGGAGAGATTGAATAGACTGGGGTTATTTTTCCTGGAGCAGAGGAGATTGAGGGGGGACATGATTGAGGTGTATAAAATTGCGGGGCATAGATAGGATAGACAGGAAGGAACTTTTCCCCTTGGTGGAGGGATCAATAACCAGAGGACATAGATTTAAGGTAATGGGTAGGAGGTTTAGAGAGGATGTGAGGAAGAATTTTTTTCGCCTAGGGGGTGGTGGGAATCTGGAACTCACTGCCTGAAAGGGTGGTAGATGCAGAAACCCTCATAACATTTAAGGAGTATTTGGATGTGCACTTGCGATGCCATGGCATACAAGGTTATGGGCCTAGTGCTGGAAAACGGGATTAGAATAGGTGCTTGTTTGACCATCGCGGACTCGATGGGCCAAATGGCCTTTTTCTGTGCTCTAGATCTCTGACTCTGTTAATCTTCAGCTACTGTGGTTCAATCCATGTATTATCAAGAAATGGCGGAGCAAATGCTGTGGGTCTTAATTACATCTGGGCTGGAATGTTGAAAATTGTGCACCAAGGGTAGCCCCCCTGCCGAGCAATTCCAGTACAACAGTGTTGGCATCTACCTGACAAGGTGAAAAATTGCCCTGCTTTGTCCTGTCCACAAAATCCAAATCTGGCCATTTACTGCCCGTCAGTCCACTCTCGATCATCAAAGTGATGGAAGGTGTCATTGACAATGCTATTAGCAGCACTAGCTTCCCATTTACCTGTTTACTGATCAGTTTGGGTTCTGCCAGACCCATTCAACCCCAGACCTCATTAAAGCCCTGCTCCAAATATAGACAAAAGAGCTGAAAGCCAGAGGTGGGGTGAGAATGACTACCCTGACATCAAGACAGAATTTGACCAAATCTAGCATCAAGGAGCCCTAGTAAAATTCAAGTCAATGGGAATTAGAGGCAAACTCTGCTTGAATGGCACCTTATCTAGCACAAAGAAAGATGTGGGAGCTCCTTATCGAGTGTTCAAGGTCCAAAGATCTTGAAGGCTTCATCAATGACCTTACCTCCATTAAGGAACTTTTCAGAAATGGGATGTTTGCTGATAATTGCAGAGTGTTCAGTTCCATTCACAACTCCTTAGATTCTGAAGCAGTTTATGTGCCTGCATGCAGGAAAAGCTGAGCAACGCCAGACTTGGGTTGATAAGTGGCAAGTAACATTCGTATCACATGGGCTTCAGGCAATGACCATCTCCAAGATTGTCTTAACTAACTTCCTTTGACATTCAACAACCTTCCGACGGCTGGATCCTCCACAGTCAATATCCTGGGGGTCATGTGGACATATGAATTAGGAGCAGGAGTAGGCTACTCGAGCCTGCTCTGCCATTCAATAAGATCATGGCTGACATGATTGTAACCTCAACCCCACATTCCTGCCTACCCCTGACAACCTTTCACCACCTTGTTAATCTATCTAACCCTGGTTAAAAATGTTCAATGACTCTGCTTCCACTGCCTTTTGAGGAAGAGAATTACAAAGACACTCAACCCTCAGAGAAAAAAAATTCTTCTCATCTGTCTTAAATGAGTGACCCCTAGTTCTAGATTCTCCCACAAGAGGAAACACCCTCTCCACATCCACCCTGTCAAGACCCCTCAGGATCTTAAAGGTTCCAATCAAGTTGCCTCTTACCCTTCTAAACCCGAGTGGAAACATTTGAAATCTTTAAACCTTTGATATCTTGAATGTGAAACAGATGCTGCATTGTCACTCTTTATGATGAGAAGTCGTCATGAGGAAGTAAACTTTTGTTATAAAATTGTGAGGAATGTGTGCTGAAAATCCTATTTTTTTCTGATACCTGTCCAGCTTTTCCTCAAGACAACCTGCCCATTGCTTGTATTATTCTAGTAAACCTTTTCTGAACTGCTTCTAACATATTTACATCTTTCTTTAAATAAGGAAACCAGTACTGTAACCAATGCTCCAGATGTAGCCTCACCAATGCCCCATACAACTGAAGCATAACCTCCCTCCTTTTGTAATCAACTCCCCTCCCAATAAGTGATAACATTATTAGCTTTCCTAGTTACCTGCTATACCTGCATACTAACCTTTATCCAAAAGCATAAGTGAAGCAGCTATATAAATACTATATGAATAAATAATAGGTCCGAGTTTGAGTATCCTGAGATGTATAATTTACTACCTGACCCCTCCCCAAAGCTTGACCACCATCTATAAAGGTACAAGTCAGGACTGTGATAGAATACTCTGCACTTGGCTGGATGAGCGTGGCTCTAGCAACATTCAAGCAGTTCATCCGGGACAAAGCAGCCCACTTGATCGGTATCCCATTCATCACCTTAAACACCCATTGCCTGCACCACTGCTACACAGTGGCAGCAGTGTGTACTACCTACAAGATGCACCATGGAAACTCACCAATTCTTAATTGACAACACATCTCAAACCCATGACCTTGACCACTTAGATGGATAATGGCAGCAGATACATGGAAATACCATTGCTTTCAAGTTTCCCTCCAAGTCATACAACATTCCAACCTTGAAATATATTTCCTTTCCTTCAACTATCACTGGGTCAGAATCCTGGAAACCCTCACACTCCCCTAACAGCACTATAGCATACATTACATAGGCTACAGTGGTTCAAGAAGGTGATCACCACCACCACCTGTCACCTCTAACCTCTCCCTTTTCTTTTTACCTCTCACACAGCCTTCTGTTTCCCTCTTTATGCTAGTATGACTACTTACTGTGATTTTTAACCTGGTTTTTCTAAATTCCATCTTACACATTTCTTGATTCTCACTGTTGAATTTCAGGTGTTTAAAATCACAACTCACTGTCTTTGCATACCGAAGTTTTTTTATTCTCCCTGGTGAAGGTTCTCATAATCGGGTGTTATGTCCCAGAACAGAAGCCATTTCATGACTGTTCCAGGCAGATGGACATCTCAGCAATTCTTTAAACCTTTGATATCTTGAATGTGAAACAGATGCTGCATTGTCATTCTTTATGATGAGAAGTCATGAGGAAGTAAATATTTGTTATAAAATTGTGAGGAATGTGTGCTGAAAATCCTATTTTTTTTTCTAATACCCATTTGATGTTCTGCATAGGCAGATTAGTGTTAAGTGCTTGCTCAAGATGTTGAGACTTAAAAAGGTGAAGCTGGGCCTCATGGTGAAGGCACAGCCTTGTGTAGCAGTGAACTGTGCAATCAGATTCTATTCCCACTCTGTGTTGAGTTACCAATCTGTTGAGATGCAATGGGCCTGATGCAATTCACCTCTGTTGTCCTGGACAAGAGAGATGAAAAAGCAACCATTATTTTTACCCCTGATCCGGACTCTCTGATCTCTGTGAATTGCATGTAACAATGGTGATTTGATCAGGTCCTCCGGTGATACCTTCCCTGGAGAAATAGCCCACAGGCGCTCGCTGTTTTAGCCCACCAATGAAGAGTAGCCATGTGCCAGAGGATTGCTAGCATTTATGAGCACTTATTCTAGAAAGAGTCGTTGATTTGTAAAGTACTGGGGATGGGAGGTGTGAAATAAAATGTGAAAGGAAAAGCAATCTAATTGATAGACCATGATTTTGGATAAATTCATCAACCTGCCCCCCCCCACGCGTGAAGGGAGTGTGTTGGAAAGGCATTTTAGCACAGTCTCTGACCTGTCCTCCATTTGAGTGCACTTAGTATGTGCAAAGTGTCCTTTTTTCCATGACTATTCTGGCATATGCTATACTAGCATATAACTGGCTATTCTGGCATATAACTGGAGTACTGGCACTCTGCTGTTTGTAAATATTCATGCTAGTAGCTGAATGTGAAGACTCAAGCTTAGTACTGACCTTTTTGCTTTTTGTTCCACAGAGGTGGAGTGGTCCTGAGAAACTCCTAGCATTGGATGAGCTCATTGATCGCTGTGAGACTTCTCAGATCAAATACATGATGCAGGTCATTGAGCCTCAGTTTCAGCGGGACTTCATCTCCCTCCTACCAAAAGAGGTACGTGTCTAAGTGGTAATGAGCCCTTGTGAAGCTGCTGATGTGGAGCATGAGCTGCAGTTCTATTGCTTATAAAGCACACAAAATAAATGTGAGGGGCTTGTCCTAGTAGAGCCGGTCACTGCTTGGCCAGTTTTATATTCCTGTTTTATATTCCCTGTGAATCGCTGAAGCAAATTTGTATCTGCAAGTAGCCAGTGATTTTCCCTTCCCCCTGCCCGCCCGACCCCTCCACCCCATCCGACCTCTCCGCCTTTACCCCATCTCTTATCTGTAGTCTGATGCAGGGATTCAGTTATTTAGACACGCCTGAGAGATATCAGAAATCTCTGCCCTTCTCCAACTCAGGCTTTTTGTAGATTCACAATTTTCATCACCCACTATCTGTGGCCATGCTTTCAGCTATCTAGAACTAAAAGGGTTAAATTAGAAGAGAGGTTGCTTGTGTTCCCTCAAATGTAGATGAATAAGGGGTGATCTAATTGAGGTGTTTGAGACAACTAAAGGATTTGATAGGGTAGACAGAAAAATATTTTTCCTTTGACATGGAGGTCCAGAACAAGGGCATAACCTTAACATTGGAGTCAGACTGATCAGTGGTATTATCAGGCAGCGCTCCTTTGCAGAAAAGATGGTGGAAATTTGGAACACTTTTCTTCCCCACCCCCTCCCCCCACAAAATGCTGTTGAGACTAGGGGCCATTGAAAATTTGAAAACAAAGTTTGAAAGATTTTCTTAAGGCAGGATTATTAGGAATAACAGAACCAACATAAGTACAGGAGGAGGCCATTTAACCTCTTCAACCTGTTCTGACTGCAATTCAGTGATTGATTTGCAACCTAACTCCATGTACTTGCCTTTGCCCCATATCCTTTAATACCTTTGGATAGCAAAAATCTATCATCTCAGATTTAAAATTAACAATTATCACAGAATCTCAGTGCAGAAGAGGCCCTTCGGCCCATCAAGTCTTCACAGACACGTGAGAAACACCTGACCTACCTACCTAATCCCATTTACCAGCACTTGGCCCATAGCCTTGAATATTATGATGTGCCAGGTGCTCATCCAGGTACTTTTTAAAGGATGTGAGGCAACCCACCTCCACCACCCTCCCAGGCAGCGCATTCCAGACCGTCACCACCCTCTGGGTAAAAAGGTTTTTCCTCATATCCCTCCATAACCTCCTGCCCCTCACCTTGAACTTATGCCCCCTTGTGACTGACCCTTCAACGAAGGGGAACATCTGCTCCCTATCCACCCTGTCCATGCCCCTCATAATCTTGTACACCTGGATCAAGTCACCCCCTCAGACTTCTCTGCTCCAACGAAAACAACCCAAGTCTATCCAACCTCTCTTCATAACTTAAATGTTTTATTCTGGGCAACATCCTGGTGAATCTCCTCTGCACCCTCTCCAGTGCAATCACATCCTTCCTATAATGTGGTGACCAGAACTGCACACAGTACTCCAGCTGTGGCCTCACCAAGGTTCTATACAACTCCAACATGACCTCCCTACTTTTGTAATCTATGCCTCGATTGATAAAGGCTAGTGTCCCATATACCTATTTCAGAGGAATAAAAAATTTGTGTCAGAGCCCCTGCGATCTCCTCCCTTGCCTCCCTCAGCAATCTGGGACACAAACCATCCAGACCTGGAGATTTGTCCACTTTAAAGCCTGCCAACACCTCCAATACCTTCTCATTCCCTATATCAATTTGCTTAAGAACCTCACAGTCTGTCTGCCCGAGTTCGATACCTTCATCCTTATTCTCTTGGGTGAAGACGGGTGTGAAGTATTCATTCAACGCTCTAGTGATGTCCTCTGGCTCCACCCATAGATTGTCCCCTTGGTCCCTTATGGGCCAATTGATCTAATTTTAATTGTGTTTCCTAAATGCACTCCTGAAGGGCCTGACTTTAATTTTTAGACTATACCCCCTAGTTCTAAACTCTCCAACTATCAGAAATATTTTCTCTCAGTCTACCCTATCTGCTCCCTTTAATATAAAAAAAGGCAAAGCACTCCTTAACCTTCTAAATTCCAGGGAATGCAAAGTTAGTTTGTTTAATCTCTTCTCATAGCTTAATCCTTGGAGTCCATGCTAACATTCTAGTAAATCTGCACTGCACACCCTTCAAGGCCAATATACCCTTCCAAAGGTATGGACCCTGAATGGCTGTGACTCGAGGTGTAATCTAACCAGGGAGTTGTAAAGCTGAGGCATATTTTCTACCCCATTGTATTCTCATCTCTAGATATAATAGTCCAGAATTCCCTTTGCCATATGTCCACAAATTGTGAGTTGAAGGGAGTGGAGGATACTAAAATACAACATCAAAATAGCAAACCAAGTATTAGGCTTTATTTCTAGAGGGATAGAATTGAAAGTAGGGAAGTTATGCTGAACCCGTATCGAACCTTGGTCAGACCCACACTTGGAGAACTGTGTGTAGCCCTGGTCGCCATATTATAAAAAGAATATCGAGACATGGAGAGGGTGCAGAGAAGACTTACAAGGATGAAACCCGAAATGTGTGGGTATAAATATCGGGAAAGGATTGACAAGCTGGGTTTCCTTTTTTTTTTATTCATTCACGATTTGAGGACTTCACTGGCTGGGCCAGCATTTATTGCCCATCCCTAATTGCCCTTGAGAAGGTAGTGGTGAGCTGCCTTCTTGAATGTTGCAGTCTATGTGGTTTAGGTACACACACAGCGCTATTGGGAAGGGAGTTCCAGGATTTTGACCCAGTGATAGTGAAGGAATGGTGATATATTTCTAAGTTCCCTTGAAAAAAGACTGAGGGGTGACCTAATACAAGTTTTTAAAATGATGAAAGGTTTTGATCAAGTAGACACAGAGAATGTTTCCTCTTGTGGGGAAGAGCATACCGAGAGGCCATTAGTATAAGATAGTCACCCAAAAAATCCAGTAGGGTATCCAGAAGAAACTTCCTTACCCAGAGAGAGTAGTGAGAACGTGGAACTCACTACCACAGGGAATAGTTATAAGGAATAGTATAGATGCATTTTAAAGGGAAGCTAGACAAACAGTTGAGGGAGGAGGGAATAAAGGGTTATGATGATAGATTTAAATGAGAGAAGATGAGGGTAGGCTTGAGTGGAGCATAAGCAGGAGCATGGACTAGTTAGGCCAAATGGCCGATTTCTGTGCTGTATGTCCTATATAATCCTACATATATTTTTCTGTACCTGTTCATGACGTTTTAATGAACTGTGTACCCTTGATCTCTTCGGGCCATGAAGGTGATTAAGATGGAGATACGGTACAGATCAGCCACGTTCTCACCAAATGGTGGAACAGGCTTGAGGGACTGAATGGTCTTTTCCTATTCAAAAGTTCCTCGGCCATGAGCTCTGGAGTTCTCTCCCTAAACCCCTCTGCCTCTCTTGTAAGATGCTTCTTAAAATACTCCTGCAGTCAAGCTCCTGGTCACCTGTCCTAATATCTTATGTGGATTGGTGTCAGATTTTTATCAATGCTTCTATGCAGCATGTTGAAGTGTTTTACTATGTTTTACTCTGCTTTACGATACATATCTGCACAGTTAGTAATGAGCAGAGTCCAAAGCTGTTTTTCTCCCCCGCCCCCAACCCCCACTCTCACCATCCAGACCCAGCTTAAGAACATTTAAGGCCAATTCTAGTGCACTGGAAATCAGTGAAGAGCAGGAATGAAACTTGGAGATTTGTAACCTCTTTTTGCCTCAGTATTACACTGATACACTGGGTGTACATTTATCTACTAAGCCTTTGAAGTCGAATATTTTCTTGTCCTCTCACCTCCACGTAATTGTAGAATGTAATTCATTATGTACCATTAATTAAAATAAGAGCTCCCATTGTGATATATCAGTGGCAGAGTAGAAGACAACATACAGGCATATCTTGCCATCTGCAATTTGAAGAGGTTTGAATGATGTTCAAACATAGCTGAAATGCTGATTGTGCCAAGTTAACTCACTCCCTAACAGCACAGTGGGTGTACCTACACCACGTGGACTACAGCGGTTCAAGAAGGTGGCTCACCACCACCACCTTCTCAAGGGCAATTAGGGATGGGCCAATAAATGTTAGTCTGCGATTTCCAAATCCCATGAAATCAAAAAGAAGTTAATGAGGATGTGATTGTTGCACCATCAGGGCTGATGTTAAACTGTTTCAGAGTCGTAATATTTTGAAGGGGGTGCATCTGATTTTACTCTTAATTTTCAAACTGTCTTAACACACCTCTTGACCTCCTCCTGACTCTGCAATCAGCAGCTTGACTGGAGCAGTTTCACAGTGTCTGCTGTTTTTACCTTGCAGCTGGCACTCTACGTCCTGTCATTTCTGGAGCCACGGGACCTCCTGCGGGCGGCACAGACTTGTCGCTACTGGCGGATCTTGGCTGAGGACAACCTGCTTTGGAGAGAGAAATGCAGGGAAGAGGGTAAGTGCAGAAGGTGCTGGCACGTTCACATCTGAATTGCCCGGTACCTCCAAGTGCCAACAGAGATGACCAAAATCCAATTCCTGGAATAACACTGAGCATTCTTGGCAGCCTGCAGTTTCCGATCAAACAGCAGCCGTCGGTTGATTCACAATTTGCAGCGCGGTGCTGAGGCTGAATTTAGGGGACTGCAGGTTACTTGGTAACATTGAGCCAATAGTTAATTGAATATTTAATTTTTCTTCCCACTCTGATAGTTTTCTTCTATACACACACACACACACACACACACACACACACACACACACACACACACACACACACACACACACACACGTGCACTTACCTTAGAGTTTGCCGGCTAACAGTCAGGAGGGAGAATCCAGGCCCATTTTCCAGACTGTTCCTAAGGTCAACTGTAGCATGCCTATGGCCATCATGCTGAGAACACCGACCTCAGCACAAATCATAGGGGGTCCCTCTACAAATCATAATGGTATTGTCACTGGACTAGTAATCCAGAGACCCAGGGTAAGGTTCACATCCCACCACAGCAGGTGGTGGAATTTTGAATTGAATAAATATCCGGAATTAAAAAAGTCAAATGATGACCTTTAAACCATAACAAAAACAGAATTACCTTGGAAAAACTCAGCAGGTCTGGCAGCATCGGCGGAGAAGAAAAGAGTTGACGTTTCGAGTCCTCATGACCCTTCGACAGAACTTGAGTGAGTCCAAGAAAGGGGTGAAATATAAGCTGGTTTAAGGTGTGTGGAGGGGGGGGTTTGGGTGGGGGGAGAGAGAGAGAAGTGGAGGGGGTTGGTGTGGTTGTAGGGACAAACAAGGAGTAATAGAAGCAGATCATCAAAAGATGTCACAAAAAACAGAACAAAAGAACACATAGGTGTTAAAGTTGGTGATATTATCTAAACGAATGTGCTAATTAAGAATGGATGGTAGGGCACTCAAGGTACAGCTCTAGTGGGTGTGGGGGGGAGCATAAAAGATTTAAAAATATTTAAAAATAATGGAAATAGGTGGGAAAAGAAAAATCTATATAATTTATTGGAAAAAACAAAAGGAAGGGGGAAACAGAAAGGGGGTGGGGATGGAGGAGGGAGCTCAAGACCTAAAGTTGTTGAATTCAGTATTCAGTCTGGAAGGCTGTAAAGTGCCTAGTCGGAAGATGAGGTGTTGTTCCTCCAGTTTGCGTTGGGCTTCACTGGAACAATGCAGCAAGCCAAGGACAGACATGTGGGCAAGAGAGCAGGGTGGAGTGTTAAAATGGCAAGCGACAGGGAGGTTTGGGTCATTCTTGCGGACAGACCGCAGGTGTTCTGCAAAGTGGTCACCCAATTTACGTTTGGTCTCTCCAATGTAGAGGAGACCACATTGGGAGCAACGAATGCAGTAGACTAAGTTGGGGGAAATGCAAGTGAAATGCTGCTTCACTTGAAAGGAGTGTTTGGTCCCTTGGACGGTGAGGAGAGAGGAAGTGAAGGGGCAGGTGTTGCATCTTTTGCGGGGCATGGGGTGGTGCCATAGGAGGGGGTTGAGGAGTAGGGGGTGATGGAGGAGTGGACCAGGGTGTCCCGGAGGGAACGATCCCTACGGAATGCCGATAGGGGGGATGAAGGGAAGATGTGTTTGGTGGTGGCATCATGCTGGAGTTGGCGGAAATGGCGGAGGATGATCCTTTGAATGCGGAGGCTGGTGGGGTGATAAGTGAGGACAAGGGGGACCCTATCATGTTTCTGGGAGGGAGGAGAAGGTGTGAGGGCGGATGCACGGGAGATAGGCCGGACACGGTTGAGGGCCCTGTCAACGACCGTGGGTGGAAAACCTCGGTTAAGGAAGAAGGAGGACATGTCAGAGGAACTGCTTTTGAAGGTATCATCATCGGAACAGATGTGACGGAGGCGAAGGAACTGAGAGAATGGGATGGAGTCCTTACAGGAAGCGGGGTGTGAGGAGCTGTAGTCGAGGTAGCTGTGGGAGTCAGTAGATTTGTAATGGATATTGGTGGACAGTCTATCACCAGAGATTGAGACAGAGAGGTCAAGGAAGGGAAGGGAAGTGTCAGAGATGGACCACGTGAAAATGATGGAGGGGTGGAGATTGGAAGCAAAATTAATAAATCTTTCCAAGTCCCGACGAGAGCATGAAGCAGCACCGAAGTAATCATCGATGTACCGGAGAAAGAGTTATGGAAGGGGGCTGGAGTAGGACTGGAACAAGGAATGTTCCACATACCCCATAAAGAGACAGGCATAGCTGGGGCCCATGCGGGTACCCATAGCCACACCTTTTATTTGGAGGAAGTGAGAGGAGTTGAAGGAGAAATTGTTCAGTGTGAGAACAAGTTCAGCCAGACGGAGGAGAGTAGTGGTGGATGGGGATTGTTCAGGCCTCTGTTCGAGGAAGAAGCTAAGGGCCCTCAGACCATCCTGGTGGGGGATGGAGGTGTAGAGGGATTGGACGTCCATGGTGAAGAGGAAGCGGTTGGGGACAGGGAACTGGAAATTGTTGATGTGACGTAAGGTGTCAGAGGAATCACAGATGTAGGTGGGAAGGGACTGGACAAGGGGAGAGAGAAGGGAGTCAAGATAACGAGAAATAAGTTCCGTGGGGCAGGAGCAAGCTGACACGATCGGTCTACCGGGGCAGTTCTGTTTGTGGATTTTGGGTAGGAGATAGAAGCGGGCCGTCTGAGGTTGGGCAACTATCAGGTTGGAAGCTGTGGGAGGAAGATCCCCAGAGGAGATGAGGTCAGTGACAGTCCTGGAAACAATGGCTTGATGTTCAGTGGTGGGGTCATGGTCCAGGGAGAGGTAGGAGGAAGTGTCTGCGAGTTGACGCTCAGCCTCCGCGAGGTAGAGGTCTGTGCGCCAGACAACAACAGCACCACCCTTGTCAACGGGTTTGATGAGAATGTCAGGGTTGGACCTGAGAGAATGGAGTGCAGTAAGTTCAGAGAGAGAGAGATTAGAATGGGTGAGAGGAACAGAGAAATTGAGACGTCTAATGTCGCGCCGACAGTTCTCAATGAAAAGATCAAGAGAAGGTAAGAATCCAGAGGGAGGGGTCCAGGTGGAGGGAGAATATTGGAGGTGGGTGAAAGGATCCGTTGAACGGGGAGAGGAGTCCTGCCCAAAGAATTGAGCCCGGAAGAAGAGTTCAGCATCATGCCGAGCCCGAGATTCATTGAGGTGAGGGCGTAAGGGTATGAAACTAAGTCCTTTGCTGAGCACTGAACATTCAGCATCGGAGAGGGGAAGGTCAGAGGGTATAGTGAATACACGGCTGGGGCTGGGATTGGAAGATGGGGTGGGGACGGAGGGACAGGCAGGGGTGGAGGGTCCTAGATGGGTGTTGGTGTCGATGAGTTGTTGGAGCTTGCGTTCCTTAGCACTTGAGAGAAAAAGAAAAAAGTTTCTTGAGGCGTCGGATGAGCCGAAGAATAAAATGAAACTGGGGGCACACGCAGCTTTGAAAAAGGGTATGGCGGTGCTGCTGGAGGGAGAGGTCGAGTGTGTTCATATGGCGGCGCATCCCAACCGCTTCCTCTTCACCATGGACGTCCAATCCCTCTACACCTCCATCCCCCACCAGGATGGTCTGAGGGCCCTTAGCTTCTTCCTTGAACAGAGGCCCGAACAATCCCCATCCACCACTACTCTCCTCCGTCTGGCTGAACTTGTTCTCACACTGAACAATTTCTCCTTCAACTCCTCTCACTTCCTCCAAATAAAAGGTGTGGCTATGGGTACCCGCATGGGCCCCAGCTATGCCTGTCTCTTTATGGGGTATGTGGAACATTCCTTGTTCCTGTCCTACTCCAGCCCCCTTCCACAACTCTTTCTCCGGTACATCGATGATTACTTCGATGCTGCTTCATGCTCTCGTCGGGACTTGGAAAAATTTATTAATTTTGCTTCCAATCTCCACCCCTCCATCATTTTCACGTGGTCCATCTCTGACACTTCCCTTCCCTTCCTTGACCTCTCTGTCTCAATCTCTGGTGATAGACTGTCCACCAATATCCATTACAAATCTACCGACTCCCACAGCTACCTCTACTACAGCTCCTCACATCCCGCTTCCTGTAAGGACTCCATCCCATTCTCTCAGTTCCTTCGCCTCCGTCGCATCTGTTCCGATGATGCTACCTTCAAAAACAGTTCCTCTGACATGTCCTCCTTCTTCCTTAACCGAGGTTTTCCACCCACGGTCGTTGACAGGGCCCTCAACCGTGTCCGGCCCATCTCCCGGGCATCCGCCCTCACGCCTTCTCCTCCCTCCCAGAAACATGATAGGGTCCCCCTTGTCCTCACTTATCACCCCACCAGCCTCCGCATTCAAAGGATCATCCTCCGCCATTTCCGCCAACTCCAGCATGGTGCCACCACCAAACACATCTTCCCTTCACCCCCCACTATCGGCATTCCATAGGGATCGTTCCCTCCGGGACACCCTGTTCCACTCCTCCATCACCCCCTACTCCTCAACCCCCTCCTATGGCACCACCCCATGCCCGTGCAAAAGATGCAACACCTGCCCCTTCACTTCTTCTCTCCTCACCGTCCAAGGGCCCAAACACTCCTTTCAAGTGAAGCAGCATTTCACTTGCATTTCCCCCAACTTAGTCTACTGCATTCGTTGCTCCCAATGTGGTCTCCTCTACATTGGAGAGACCAAACGTAAATTGGGTGACCACTTTGCAGAACACCTGCGGTCTGTCCGCAAGAATGACCCAAACCTCCCTGTCGCTTGCCATTTTAACACTCCACTCTGCTCTCTTGCCCACATGTCTGTCCTTGGCTTGCTGCTTTGTTCCAGTGAAGCCCAACGCAAACTGGAGGAACAACACCTCACCTTCCGACTAGGCACTTTACAGCCTTCCGGACTGAATATTGAATTCAACAACTTTAGGTCTTGAGCTCCCTCCTCCATCCCCACCCCCTTTCTGTTTCCCCCTTCCTTTTGTTTTTTCCAATAAATTATATAGATTTTTCTTTTCCCACCTATTTCCATTATTTTTAAATTTTTTAAATCTTTTATGCTCCCCCCACCCCCACTAGAGCTGTACCTTGAGTGCCCTACCATCCATTCTTAATTAGCACATTCGTTTAGATAATATCACCAACTTTAACACCTATGTGTTCTGTTGTTGGTGACATCTTTTGATGATCTGCTTCTATTACCGCTTGTTTGTCCCTACAACCACACCACCCCCTCCACTTCTCTCTCTCTCCCCCCACCCAAACCCCCCCCTCCACACACCTTAAACCAGCTTATATTTCACCCCTTTCTTGGACTCGAACTCAAGTTCTGTTGAAGGGTCATGAGGACTCGAAACGTCAACTCTTCTCCGCCGATGCTGCCAGACCTGCTGAGTTTTTCCAGGTAATTCTGTTTTTGTTTTGGATTTCCAGCATCCGCAGTTTTTTTGTTTTTACCTTTAAACCATTGTCGGTTGTTGAAAAAACCCACCAGGTTGACTAATGGAGATCTGGCATCTTTACCTGGTTTGGAGTCACATGTGTCTGGTCTGGCCTACATGTAACTCCAGACCAACACCCATGTAGTTGATTCTTAAATGACCTCTGGAATGGCCTAGCAAGCCACTCAGTTGTATCAAACTGCTAAAAATAAGTCAATAAGAAGTAAAACTGGACGGACCACCCAGCATCGACTTATACACCAGAAACAACAATGGCAAAATCAGCCAGGTTAACCCTGCAAAGTTCACCTTACTAACACCTGGGGACTTGTGTCAAAATTGGGCGAGCTGTCTCACAGACGAGTCAAGCAACAGCCATAGTCATCCTCATGGAATCATACCTTACAGATAATGTCCCAGACACCATCATCACCATGATAAAAGCAAAACACTGCGGATGCTGGAAATCTGAATCAAAAACAAAATGCTGGAAAAACTCAGCAGGTCTAACAGCATCTGTGGAGAGAGACAAAGTTAACATTCTGAAGAAGAGTCAGACAGACTCGAAACATTAACTCTGTTTTTCTACTGCTGAGTTTTTCCAGCGTTTTCTGTTTTTGTACCACCATCACCATCCCTGGATATGTCCTGTCCCACTGGCAGGACAGACCCAGCAGAGGTGGCGGCACAGTGGTATACAGTCAGGAGGGAGTTGCCCAACATCAACTCCAGATTCCATGAAGCCTCATGGCAAAAGGTCAAACATGGCCAAGGAAACCTTCTGCTAATTACCATGTACCATACCCTCTCAGCTGATGAATCAGTGCTGCTCCATGTCTAACACCACTTGGAGAGAGCACTGAAGGTGTAGAATGTACTCTGGGTGATGGACTTCAATGTCCATCACCAAGAGTGGCTCGGTAGCACCACTACTGTGTAAGCTATCCGAGTCCTAAAGGATACAGCTGCTAGACTGGATCTGCGGCAGTGGTGAGGGAACCAACAAGATGGAAAAACATACTTGACCTCATCCTCACCAACCTGCCTGCAGCAGATGCATCTGTCCATGACAGCATTGGCAGGAGTGACCACTGCACAGTACATGTGGAGACGAAGCCCCATCTTCACATTGGGGATACCCTCCATGTTGTGTGGCACTACCGCCCGTGCTAAGTGGGATAGAGTTTGAAGAGAAATAGCAACGTGACTGGGCAACCATGAGGTGCTGTGGGCCATCAACAGCAGCAGAATTGTACTCAACCACAACCTGTAACCTCATGGCCTAGCATATCCCCCACTCTACTCTGGTTCAGTGAAGAGTGCAGAAGGGCATGCCTAAACATGAGGTGTCAAGCTCATGAGGTGTGAAGCTACAACACAGGACTATTTGCGTGCCAAACAGCATAAGCAAAAAGTGATAGACAGGACTAAGTGATATCACAAGCAACGGGTCAGATCTAAGCTCTGCTGTCCTACCACTTCCAGTTATGAATGGTGGTGGATGATTAAACAACACGCTGGAAGAAGAGGTGCCCTATAAATATCCCCATCCTCAATGATGGGGGAGCCCAGCACATCAGTGCAAAAGAGCAGTCTGAAGATTTTTTGCACCAATCTTCAGCCAGAAATGCTGAGTGGATGATCCATCTTGGCCTCCGTCGGAAGTCCCCAGCATCACAGATGCCAGTCTTCAGCCAATTCAGCTCACTCCATGTGATATCAAGAAACTGCTGAAGGCACTGGATGATGCAAAAGCTATGGGCCCTGACAATTTTCTGGCAATAGTACTGAAGACTTGTGCTCCAGAACGTATTGCGCCCCTAGCCAATCTGTTCCAGTACAGCTACAGCACTGGCATCTACCTGACAATGTGGAAAATTGCCCAGGTTTGTCCTGTACACAAAAAGCAGGACAAATCTAACATGGCCAATTACCCCCTCCATCAATATACTCTCAATCATCAGTAAAGTGCTGGAAGGGATCATCAACAGTGTTATCAGGTGGCATTTGCTGAGCAACAACCTGCTCACTGATGCACACTTTGGGTTCTGCCAGGGGAACTCAGCTCCTGACCTCATTACAGCCTTGGTTCAAACATGGACAAAACAGCTGAACTCCAGAGATGAGGTGAGAGCCACTGCCCTTGACATCAAGACAGCATTTGACCAAGTGTGGCATCAAGGAGCCCCAGCAAAACTGGAGTCAGTGGGATTGAGGAAAACTCTCCACTGTTTGGAGTGATAACTAGCACATGAGAAGATGATTGTGGTTGTTGGAGGTCAATCATCTCAGTTCTAGGGTATCACTGTAGGAGTTCCTCAGGGTAGTGTCCTGGGCCCAACCATCTTCAGCTGCTTCATTGTTGACCTTCCTTCCATACTTGGAAGTGCATGGTAAAATAGCGCAAAGTCGGCATGGTTTCATCAAGGGGAGGTCGTGCCTGACAAATCTGTTAGAATTCTTTGAGGAGGTAATGAGTATGTTAGACAAAGGAGAGCCAATGGATATTATCTACTTGGACTTCCAGAAGGCCTTTGACAAGGTGCCGCACAGGAGGCTGCTCAGTAAGATAAGAGCCCATGGTGTTAGAGGCAAGGTACTAGTGTGGATAGAAGATTGGCTGTCTGGCAGGAGGCAGAGAGTGGTGATAAGTGGGTCTTTCTCAGGATGGCGGCCAGTGACTAGTGGAGTTCTGCAGGGGTCAGTGTTGGGACCACAACTTTTCATTTTATACATTAATGATCTAGATGAAGGAACTGAGCGCATCCTGGTTAAGTTTGCAGATGATACAAAGATAGATGGAGGGACAGGTAGTATTGAGGAGGCGGGGAGGCTTTGGACAGGTTAGGAGAATGGGTAAAGAAGTGGCAGATGGAATACAATGTGGGGAAGTGTGAGATCATGCACATTGGTGGGAAGAATAGAGGCATAGACTATTTTCTAAATGGGGAGAGAATTCAGAAATCTGGAGTGCAAAGGGACTTGGGAGTCCTAGTCCAGGATTCTCTTAAGGTTAACTTGCAGGTTGAGTCGGTAGTTAGGAAGGCAAATGCAATGTTGGCATTTATTTTGAGAGGACTAGAATATAAAAGCAGGGATGTACTGCTGAAGCTTTATAAGGCTCTGGTCAGACCACATTTAGAATATTGTGTGCAATTTTGGGCCCCGTATCTTAGGAAGGATGTTCTGGCCCTGGAGAGGGTCCAGAGGAGGTTCACGAGAACAATCCCAGGAATGAAAGGCTTAACGTATGAGGAACGTTTGAGGACTCTGGGTCTATACTCGATGGAGTTTAGAAGGATGAGTGGGGATCTGGTTGAAACTTACAGAATATTGAAAGGCCTGGATAGAGTGGACGTGGGGAAGATGTTTCCATTAGTAGGAGAGACTAAGACCCGAGGACACAGCCTCAGAGTAAAGGGAAGAGCTTTTAGAACAGAGATGAGGAGAAACTTCTTTAGCCAGAGAGTGGTGAATCTATGGAATTCATTGCCACAGAAGGCTGTGGAGGCCAGGTCATTGAGTGTATTTAAGACCGAGATAGATAGGTTCTTGATTGGTAAGGGGATCAAAGGTTACAGGGAGAAGGCAGGAGAATGGGGTTGAGAAACTTATAAGCCATGATTGAATGGTGGAGCAGACTCGATGGGCCGAATGGCCTAATTTCTGCTCCAATGTCTTATGGTCTTACGGTCTTCCTTCATAAGGTCAGAAGTGGGGATATTCGCTGATGATTGCAAAATGCTCAGCACCATTCATGACTACTCAGATACTGAAGCAATCCATGTCCAAATGCATCAAGACCTGGGCAGTATCCAGGCTTGGGCTGACAAGTGGAAGCATGGTTCACACCATGCAATTGCCAGACAATGACCATCTCCCACAAGAGAAAATTTAATCATTGCCTCGCCCCTTGACATTCAACAGCATTACCATCACTGAATCCCCCCACTATCAACATCCTGAGGGGTTACAGTTGACCAGAAACTGAATTGGACTAGCCACATAGCTCGATTGGCACTCCACTCACAAACATTCACTTCCTCCACCACCAACGCACAGTAGCTACAGTGTGTACCATCTGCAAGATGCACTGCTGGAATTCACCAAGTCTCCTTCGACATCACCTTCCAAACCCATGATCACTACCATCTAGTAAGGACAAGGGCAGCAGATAGATGGGAACACCACCATCTGGAAGTTCCCTTCCAAGGCACACACCACCTTGACTTGGAAATATATCACCGTTCCTTCACTGTCACTGGGTCAAAATCTTGGAACTCCCTCCCTAACAGCACTGTGTGTGTACCTACACCACATGGACTGCAGCGGCTCAAGAAGGCAGCTCACCACCTTCTCAAGGGCAACTAGTAATGGGCAATAAATGCTGGTCCAGCCAGCAAAGTCCACATCCCATGAACGCCTGATTAAAAAACACAAATCAAAGATCTCCAGCCCCTTTTGTGGTGTGTGCCATTGAAAGAGCTTGCTTTATTTTTAATATTATACCTTGAGGTGGGCTGCAGAATTGCCATTCTCTCTTGTGATATAAAGCCCATTCTCTGGTTTTAGTATCTTTCAACATGTCTTCATCAGAATGTTTATTGAGGTAGAAAATGGCCTGTTTGTTTCCTAAGTTAGACCCAAATAACTTCACGTGTATTTGACTCATGCAGCACCATCAATGCTTGCTAGCTTGAATCCAGTGGAGCTGATTCAATGTTTCTAATTAGTTTTCAGTGAAGATTTAACATGCTGTCACTTGCTGTGTCTCTGTACGATATCTGGCGTTTTCCTGGAATAAGCAGCTACATTTGAAACAGTGGCAAATGAGCTCTTACTTATTAAAAGCATTTAATGCCATCATTATAGCAACTTCAAAGAAGCATAACCTCCCAAGGTGATTCAGAATGCCCATCAGACCCTAGAAAGGGAGTGGAAGGTCAATTGAGATTTCTCCTGCTGGCTTGCTGAGATGTTAGAAGGATCAACCAATGACGCAATATGGATTGACCTAAGGAATCAAAATGGGGCAGCCAGACTACTGGGAGTGTAGTATAGACACCCAAACAGAGGGAGATAGAAGAGCAAATATGTAGACATATCTGAGAAGTTCAAGAACAGTAGGGCAGTAATAGTAAAGGATTTTAACTATCCCAATGTTAACTGGGATCGTTTTAGTGTGAAATGAATGGAGAGAACAGAATTGTTGAGGTGCATTCAGGAAAGGGTTTTTGGCCAGTTTGTGGTAAATCCAACAAGCGAGTGCATAGTTTGGGCAAAGCTTCAGGAAATGAAGTTGGGCAGGTGGAATGAGTGACATTGGGAGAGGTTTCGGTAGCAGTGATAATTCAGTTATTTTTGACATAATTATGGAAAAGGACAAAGTTAGAACGGAATTATGGAAAAGGACAAAGTTAGAACGGAATTAAAGTTCTAAACTGGAGCAAGGCCAATTTTACTAGGCAAAAGAGGACTGGAAACAGCTACTTGAAGGTAAATCAGTGTCAGAGCAGTGGGAGGCATTCAAAATGGACATTCAAGGGATTCAGAGTAAACATATTCCTGAATAAAGAAATAAAGAAAAAGGTTGGGATGGTCAAACCTAGAGCCCCCTGGATCTCAAGGATCATACAGGATAAGATAAGGCAGAAAAGGAAAGCTTATGTCATCCACAAGAACTTGAAGCAACAGAAAGCCAGGAGGAGTAGAGAAATTGGAGGGGTGAAATCAAAAAGGAGATTAGGAAAGCAAAGCGAGAGCATAAAAGAATATTGACAAGTAAAATCAAGGAGAACCCAAAGATGTTTTACAATACATTAAGAATAAGAGGATAACTTAAGGAAAGACTAGGGTCAATTAAAATAAGGTCCAAAAAGAACGTGTGTGGAGATGGAGGATGTGAGTATGATTCTTAATGAATATTTTGCGTCTGTCTTCACAAAAGAATGGGATGATGCAGACATTGTTACAAGAAAGGCCACTGATCGAAAGATGGCTGATACTGTAAAAGGACCTTTCTGGAAAATTCCTATGTGGATTATACTGTCGGACCTGTCCTGAGAGGCTGCACGGAACTTCACACCTAGAGAGGTGTCAAGGCCCACTTCAAACAGAAACACTTGAAAACGAGAGGAGTGAAATATAAGCTGGTTTAAGGTTGGGGTGGGGGGTTGGGTTGGGGGGAGGGAAGTGGAGGGGGTTGGTGTGGGTGTAGGGACAAGCAAGCAGTGATAGGAGCAGATAATCAAAAGATGTCACAGACAAAAGAACAAAATAACACAGGTGTTGAAGTTGGTGATATTATCTAAACGTATGTGCTAATTAAGAATGGATGGTAGGGCACTCAAGGTACAGCTCTAGTGGGGGTGGGGGGGCATAAAAGATTTAAAAATAATGGAAATAGGTGGAAAAAGAAAAATCTATATAAATTATTGCAAAAAACAAAAGGAAGGGGGAAGAAACAGAAAGGGGGTGGGGATGGAGGAGGGAGCTCAAGACCTAAAGTTGTTGAATTCAATATTCAGTCTGGAAGGCTGTAAAGTGCCTAGTCGGAAGATGAGGTGCTGTTCCTCCAGTTTGCGTTGGGCTTCACTGGAACAATGCAGCAAGCCAAGGACAGACATGTGGGCAAGAGAGCAGGGTGGAGTGTTAAAATGGCAAGCGACAGGGAGATTTGGGTCATTCTTGCGGACAGACCGCAGGTGTTCTGCAAAGCGGTCACCCAGTTTACGTTTGATCTCTCTAATGTAGAGGAGACGGCATTGGGAACAACGAATGCAGTAGACTAAGTTGGGGGAAATGCAAGTGAAATGCTGCTTCACTTGAAAGGAGTGTTTGGGCCCTTGGATGGTGAGGAGAGAGGAAGTGAAAGGGCAGGTGTTACATCTTTTGCGTGGCATGGGGAAGTGCCATAGGTGGGGGTTGAGGAGTAGGGGGTGATGGAGGAGTGGAACAGGGTGTCCCGGAGGGAACGATCCCTACGGAATGTTGCCGGGGGGTGTGAAGGGAAGATGTGTTTAGTGGTGGCATCATGCTGGAGTTGGCAGAAATGGCGGAGGATGATCCTTTGAATGCGGAGGCTGGTGGGGTGATAAGTGAGGACAAGGGGCACCCTATCATGTTTCTGGGAGGGAGGAGAAGGCGTGAGGGCGGATGCACGGGAGATGGGCCGGACACGGTTGAGGGCCCTGTCAATGACCGTGGGTGGAAAACCTCGGTTAAGGAAGAAGGAGGACATGTCAGAGGAACTGTTTTTGAAGGTAGCATCATCAGAACAGATGCGACGGAGGCGAAGGAACTGAGAGAATGGGATGGAGTCCTTAGAGGAAGCGGGGTATGAGGAGCTGTAGTCGAGATAGCTGTGGGAGTCGGTGGGTTTGTAATGGATATTGGTGGACAGTCTATCACCAGAGATTGAGACAGAGAGGTCAAGGAAGGGAAGGGAAGTGTCAGAGATGGACCACGTGAAAATGATGGAGGGTGGAAATTGGAAGCAAAATTAATAAATGTTTCCAAGTCCCGACGAGAGCATGAAGCAGTACCGACGTAATCATCATCGATGTACCGGAGAAAGAGTTGTGGAAGGGGGCTGGAGTAGGACTGGAACAAGGAATGTTCCACATACCCCATAAAAAGACAGGCATCGCTGGGGCCCATGCGGGTACCCATAGCCACACCTTTTATTTGGAGGAAGTGAGAGGAGTTGAAGGAGAAATTGTTCAGTGTGAGAACAAGTTCAGCCAGACGGAGGAGAGTAGTGGTGGATGGGGATTGTTCGGGCCTCTGTTCGAGGAAGAAGCGGAGAGCCTTCAGACCATCCTGGTGGGGGATGGAGGTGTAGAGGGATTGGGCGTCCATGGTGAAGAGGAAGCGATTGGGGCCAGGTTGCTCCTGCTGCCCCATGGAACTCATTTCTCGTTATCTTGACTCCCTTCTCTCTCTCCTTGTCCAGTCCCTTCCCAACTACATCCGTGATTCCTTTGACACCTCACATCAACAATTTCCAGTTCCCTGGCCCCAACCGCTTCCTCTTCACCATGGACATCCAATCCCTCTACATCTCCATCCCCCACCAGGATGATCTGAGGGCCCTTAGCTTCTTCCTCGAACAGAGGCCCGAACAATCCCCATCCACCACTACTCTCCTCCGCCTGGCTGAACTTGTTCTCACGCTGAACAATTTCTCCTTCAACTCCTCTCACTTCCTCCAAATAAAAGGTGTGGCAATGGGTACCCACATGGGCCCCAGCTATGCCTGTCTCTTTATGGGGTTTGTGGAACACCCCTTGTTCCAGTCTTACTCCGGCCCCCTCTCACAACTCTTTCTCCGGTACATCGATGATTATTTCGGTGCTGCTTCATGCTCTCGTAGGGACTTTGAAAAATTTATTAATTTTGCTTCCAATCTCCACCCCTCCATCATTTTCACATGGTCCATCTCTGACACTTCCCTTCCCTTCCTTGACCTCTCTGTCTCAATCTCTGGGTGATAGACTGTCCACCAATATCCATTACAAGCCTATCGACTCCCACAGCTACCTCGACTACAGCTGCTCACACCCCGCTTCCTGTAAGAACTCCATCCCATTCTCTCAGTTCCTTCGCCTCCGTCGCATCTGTTCTGATGATGCTACCTTCAAAAACAGTTCCTCTGACATGTCCTTCTTCCTTAACCGAGGTTTTCCATCCACAGTTGTTGACAGGGCCCTCAACTGTGTCCGGCCCATCTCCCGCGCATCCGCCCTCACGCCTTCTCTTCCCTCCCAGAAACATGATAGGGTCCCCCTTGTCCTCACTTATCACCCCACCAGCCTCCGCATTCAAAGGATCATCCTCCGCCATTTCCGCCAACTCCAGCATGATGCCACCATGAAACACATCTTCCCTTCACTCCCCGGCAGCATTCTGTAGGGATCGTTCCCTCCGGGACACCCTGTTCCACTCCTCCATCACCCCCTACTCCTCAACCCCCACCTATGGCACCTCTCCATGCCCATGCAAAAGATTTAACACCTGCCCCTTCACTTCCTCTCTCCTCACCGTCCAAGGGCCCAAACACTCCTTTCAAGTGAAGCAGCATTTCACTTGCATTTCCCCCAACTTAGTCTACTGCATTCGTTGCTCCCAATGCCGTCTCCTCTACATTGGAGAGACCAAAAGTAAACTGGGCAACCGCTTTGCAGAACACCTGCGGTCTGTCCGCAAGAATGACCCAAACCTCCCTGTCGCTTGCTATTTTAACACTCCACCCTGCTCCCTTGCCCATATGTCTGTCCTTGGCTTGCTGCATTGTTCCAGTGAAGCCCAACGCAAACTGGAGGAACAGCACCTCATCTTCCGACTAGGCACTTTACAGCCTTCCGGACTGAATATTGAATTCAACAACTTTAGGTTTTGAACTCCCTCCTCCATCCCCACCCCCTTTCTGTTTCTTTCCCCTTCCTTATGTTTTTTGCAATAACGTATATAGATTTTTCTTTTCCCACCTACTTCCATTATTTTTAAATCTTTTATGCCCCCCCACCCCCACTAGAGCTATACCTTGAGTACCCTGCCATCCATTCTTAATTAGCACATTCGTTTAGATAATATCACCAACTTCAACACCTCTTTGTTCTTTTGTCTGTGACATCTTTTGATTATCTGCTCCTATCACTGCTTGCTTGTCCCTACAACCACACCCCCCCTCCACTTCTCTCCCCCCACCACCTTAAACCAGCTTATATTTCACCCCTCTCCTTGGATTCACCCAGTTCTGTTGAAGGGTCATGAGGATTCGAAACGTCAACTCTTTTCTTCTCCGCCGATGCTGCCAGACCTGCTGAGTTTTTCCAAGTAGTTCTGTTTTTGTTTTGGATTTCCAGCATCCGCAGTTTTTTGTTTTTAACACTTGAAAAGAAGGCATATAAAATGCAAAAGGCTGGACTTTCAAATCGCTGTTTATATGAAGACTATGGAAACTGCACCCCCAGCCAGCTACGTCCCATCAGACATCCAAAAAACATCTCTGTTGATTTATATCTCAGAATGTGTCAAAAAATTTCTGAGATGGAAGCAAACTGGACTTCCGGGAATACTGAGAAATTAGTTTAAAACTGGCTCTGAAATCTAGTGTTGAGCAGAGCAGAAGCACAACGACAAAGAAGCAAGAAGGACACCCTTCTGTGCGTGCCCTACTGTCAATCTGCTCTGCATGGGCAGTCTTCAGTTTTCCTTTGGCCAGTTCATCTGTTTGGCTATCTTCTTAAATAAAATAAAGAATACTTCAACATCTATTTCCTTAAATTTTGGAAGAGCTTGTACAAATTTAAATGTGTCTCCACTGAGTTTTGACCTGGAAATAAGTCCTACCTCACCTACTGGTGTCTCTTTTTTAATTGCCAACATTTTAAGCTGGAATTCGCTCTTTCTTTCTTTCTGTCCTTTCCTGTTCAAGTTTGTTTCTCCATTTCTAACCTCGCCATTTCTAACTCACTTTTAAATGATCTCTCTCTCTCTTTCCTTTTTCTCTGCCCTTTCTGCCTGTTCCCTTTGGAATGCCCTTTCCCTTTTCTTTTTTCTCTTGTTCCAGTGTTTTTTTTTTTTTGCAACTGAATTTGAGCCCATTCCAATGAACCACACCTTGGGGAACTCTGTCTCTTGGGTATTCCTTCTAGTTTCAAATGCTGTGCCATCTCTTCGATTTATCTCTGCCTTCCTAGCTTTGGCAGCCAATCCTACTCTTAATTTACTTGCCAATTTGATTAACCTGGCTTTTGGGATCCCTTGTAAAATCGCCAGGGGCGTCTCTTCCACTTGCAGGAAAGCTTTAGCAGTTTCCAGTGCCATCTTATTTTTGACAGTACAAATCTGGTGTTTTCTTTTAGCTTTTATTACATACTAAATCTGCACCCAAATCGTTGTTGTCTTTTGTTCCAAAATATCCTGGATGAGCCCCCCAAACTTTGTTATCACTCAACGAGGATATTGCCCTGTAATAACCAGCCCCACTGCTCCCCGAGCCACCATAAATGTGAAAAAGTTTGAACAAACTACTAGATTGCCCCAATTCTACCTAACTGTGAAATCTAGGTTAACTGAATACAAGCACCAGGTTTGTAAACTTAGTAAGTAAATAACTCTTTATTGAACAAACTGTCATTAACCACTGGCAAAAGAAAGAAACATGAACTGCCAATTTCTAATACAATAACTTAAACTCCATCCCCTTTTTAAATCCCTAAGCGCGCACACATACAAGACACACAAAAACATGGATTTTAAGGGTGGGATAAAAACAGTTCAATAGCACCATTTCCAGAGGACAGGATTCGATGGGTTGATTTTGATCGATATCTTCCAAATTCCTTTCAGTTCTTGTTGATGACATGAGGTGGTCTTCCAGCGCTTTCAGTATTTAGTTCACTGTTTGAGCACTTGCCTTTCAATGTCTCTAACAGTGATTTTCCCCTTTGCCTCTTGACAGGGGTTTTCAGAGAGAGCAGGTTATAGTGATATGAGGAGAAAAAAAGCAGCTTGCTATTACTGTGGAATTACTGGAATCTTCCATAAACAGGAGAAAGAGGTTTTAGGCCTTGTTCCTTTCAGGCTAGAAGCTATTCTGCTCTGCTTTCTCACAAAACCTGGTCAAGAGCCAATTAAAATGCTGTTGTCAGGCAGCTTCCTTGGTCCAGGACTCCTTTCTGACACCATCCTGCCTTTCATGGCACACTCTGTTCCAGGACTGCAACATTGTATATATCTCATCTTGTTCCAGTGGACATGTCCTTCAAACTGCAGCCTTTGTAATTCCAATCCACAGTCCAACAGAAAATAAAAAGATATGTTCTGTAGAACAGTCCAACAGAAATAAAAAGATATGTTCCTTACACTACTTTGAACTCAACCTTCTTATGATTGCAATTAGATAAATAGGAGAAGTTCATTTGATGTAGAAAACTATCTTGGACACATACAAGAAATTTCCTACCTTTCTTGTGTGGCAGACTGCTTAACCCAACCTATATGAATGTTAAAACTCACCTTTTTAAACCACTGTGCTTTTGCTACATGCTTGTCTGATCTCTGCATTTATACAACCTATGACTTCTCCACAGTTACCAGAGGATCTGTATACAACTCCCATTAGTCTGAAAGCCCTTTCTGTTTCTTAATTCTATCCATTATGTCTCCACTACCTCTTAGCTCTCATTATATCTTCTTCATTGAAATTATTTCATCTTTAACCACTTAGGTTGCTCCCCCACTTGTCTGCCCGAAAATGTTTGTATGTGAACTGTGATAACTGACCCTTGGAGTTTTCTTTTCACCTTGGCAGTAATATAGCACCACTCAGTGTCTACCTTCAGCAGTGCAGCTAATCCAACTCCAAACAGAGCTGTAGGTCAAGGCCATGGTTCTGCCACAAAAGTACTAATGTGTTAATTTGCTATTGCTGCTTTCCCCACTCCCTTCATTTTGTTCCCTCTCTTTCTTATACCTCATGTAGCACATCCAAATGCCCATTCTTCATGTCCCAGCATAAACAGCATATTTTAGCTGAGATGCGTCACTGCTAGATCTCCAGTAGGCCATACTTGCAACAGCTCCAATCATAAACCTCGCAGCACTATACAACAAAGATCTAATTTAGCTGAGTGGAGGCCGTTGAGAACCTGGAGCGTGAAGTCAAGGCCAGATAATATCAGAGTACCATCTCATTTCCAGCTGTTCAGACAGATGCCTGCTGCAATTATGCTGGGAATCTTGGAGGTGTTCTGCTCCAGGTGTGAACAAACTATCTGATGGAAGAGGGACATAATCCAACCCAGTTATGCCCTTGCCTGATACCTACGCGTGTGCACACACGCACGCACATGCGTCCAACGGGAGCCATGGGATTGGAAATAGGTATCTGGCTAATCTCCTCCTTACTCTGGGGGTGAAGAAGTTAAATGCTGCTGCATGGGATCAGATAATTCAGCACAAAGCAGATATGGAAGCCTGGACCTTCCTGATCAGGCTTATGTACCAGGACAAAGCAACCATTTGATTGACACTGCATCCAGCACCTTAAGCATTCATTCCCTTCATTATTGGAGCACAGTGGCAGCAGTACCATTTACAGTGTGCGTTGATCATAGTTTTGTGATCATAGAATGGTCACAGCATAGGAGGAGGCTATTTGGCCTGTCATGTCTTTGCTGGATCTTTGAAGGAGCCATTCATTGAGTGCCATTCCCCTGCCTTCTCCCTGTGGCCCTGCACATTCTTCCTCTTCAGATATTAATCCAATTCCCTTTTGAAAGCCTTGATTGAATCTGCCACCACCCCACACTCAGGCAGTGCATTCCAGATCCAATCCACTTGCTGTGTAAAAAAGATTTTCCTCATGTTGCTGTTGCTTCTATGTTAATGACTAGATTCTGGGCTTTTAGGTGTTAGTTGAGGGATAAAAATTGGCCTCCCATGCTGCTCTTTGAATAGTGCAATTCCACCAGAATGCAAACAATGCACCAGTTTTTCTCATCTGAAAGATGGTGCTTCTGACAGTGCAGCTCTGCCTCAGTACCAAGCAGCCTAGACTGTTTAAGCCTCTGCACTGGGACTTAAACGCACAGTCGTCTTTCTCAGCTGAAAGTGTTACCACTGAGCCGTGGCTGATATCTAGGAGGCACTCAGCTTTCATACAGCCCTATCCCAGCAAAACTTCAGTCCATTTGGGAGAATAATGGTGAGAGGAGAAACTTAGAAACAAGGGGAATTTGCAGACCTCTATGTCCACTGTTCAGCTCTGTGCTGATTTGTACGACAGTTAACTGAACTGTATGCCAACATTTAACCTAAAATGGTTCAGGCTAGGTGAAGAAAGGATTACTTGATGACATTAATGGTCTGGAATCTGTGTGTTCAAACAGAAAATTGTTTCTCCCTCATGTCTTAATTATGTTTAGGTATGATATAGGATGCAACCTGTCACTCTCTAATTGATAGTAAGTACAGGCCAAATCCAGCAAAGGGAATTCGACTCCAATGAAACACTGCCCTGTTGTGCCAAACATTCCCCTTGCTATGAACAAAAAAAAAATAAAAACAAAAAACTGCGGATGCTGGAAATCCAAAACAAAAACAGAATTACTTGGAAAAACTCAGCAGGTCTGGCAGCATCGGCGGAGAAGAAAAGAGTTGACGTTTCGAGTCCTCATGACCCTTCAACAGAACTGAGTGAATATTAGGAGAGGGGTGAAATATAAGCTGGTTTAAGGTGTGGGGAGGGGGGGGTGGGGTTGGTTGGGGGATAGAAGTTTGGGGGGGGGGGGGTGGTGTGGTTGTAGGGACATGCAAGCAGTGATAGGAGCAGATAATCAAAAGATGTCACAGACAAAGGAACAAAGAAGTGTTGAAGGTGGTGATATTATCTAAACGAATGTGCTAATTAAGAATGGATGGCAGGGCACTCAAGGTACAGCTGTAGTGGGGGTGGGGTGGAAAGACTAGCAGGGCATACAAGATTTAAACATACTGGAAATAAGTGGGAAAAGAAGAATCTATATAAATTATTGGAAAAAACAAAAGGAAGGGGGAAGAAACAGAAAGGGGGTGGGGATGGAGGAGGGAGTTCAAGACCTAAAGTTGTTGAATTCAATATTCAGTCTGGAAGGCTGTAAAGTGCCTAGTCGGAAGATGAGGTGCTGTTCCTCCAGTTTACGTTGGGCTTCACTGGAACAATGCAGCAAGCCAAGGACAGACATGTGGGCAAGAGAGCAGGGTGGAGTGTTAAAATGGCAAGCGACAAGGAGGTTTGGGTCTTTCTTGCGGACAGACCGCAGGTGTTCTGCAAAGTGGTCGCCCAGTTTACGTTTGGTCTCTCCAATGTAGAGGAGACCACATTGGGAGCAACGAATGCAGTAGACTAAGTTGGGGGAAATGCAAGTGAAATGCTGCTTCACTTGAAAGGAGTGTTTGGGCCCTTGGACAGTGAGGAGAGAGAAAGTGAAGGGGCAGGTGTTGCATCTTTTGCGTGGGCATGGGGTGGTGCCATTGGTGGGGGTTGAGGAGTAGGGGGTGATGGAGGAGTGGACGAGGGTGTCCCGGAGGGAACAATCCCTACAGAATGCCACCGGGAGGATGAAGGGAAGATGTGTTTGGTGGTGGCATCATGCTGGAGTTGGCGGAAATGGCGGAGGATGATCCTTTGAATGCGGAGGCTGGTGGGGTGATAAGTGAGGACAAGGGGGACCCTATCATGTTTCTGGGAGGGAGGAGAAGGCGTGAGGGCGGATGCGCGGGAGATGGGCCGGACACGGTTGAGGGCCCTGTCAACGACCGTGGGTGGAAAACCTCGGTTAAGGAAGAAGGAGGACATGTCAGAGGAACTGTTTTTGAAGGTAGCATCATCAGAACAGATTCGACGGAGGCGAAGGAACTGAGAGAATGGGATGGAGTCCTTACAGGAAGCGGGGTGTGAGGAGCTGTAGTCGAGGTAGCTGTGGGAGTCGGTAGGCTTGTAATGGATATTGGTGGACAGTCTATCACCAGATATTGAGACAGAAAGGTCAAGGAAGGGAAGAAAAGTGTCAGAGATGGACCATGTGAAAATGATGGAGGAGTGGAGATTGGAAGCAAAATTAATAAATTTTTCAAAGTCCCTACGAGAGCGTGAAGCAGCACCGAAATAATCATCGATGTACCGGAGAAAGAGTTGTGGAAGGGGGCCAGAGTAGGACTGGAACAAGGAATGTTCCACATACCCCATAAAGAGACAGGCATAGCTGGGGCCCATGCGGGTACCCATAGCCACACCTTTTATTTGGAGGAAGTGAGAGGAGTTGAAGGAGAAATTGTTCAGTGTGAGAACAAGTTCAGCCAGACGGAGGAGAGTAGTGGTGGTCGGGGATTGTTCGGGCCTCTGTTCGAGGAAGAAGCTAAGGGCCCTCAGACCATCCTGGTGGGGGATGGAGGCGTAGAGGGATTGGACGTCCATGGTGAAGAGGAAGCGGTTGGGGCCAGGGAACTGGAAATTGTTGATGTGACGTAAGGAGTCAGAGGAATCACGGAAGTAGGTGGGAAGGGACTGGACAAGGGGAGAGAGAAGGGAGTCAAGATAACGAGAATGAGTTCCGTGGGGCAGGAACAGGCTGACACGATCAGTCTGTCAGGACAGTTCTGTTTGTGGATTTTGGGTAGGAGGTAGAAGCGGGCCGTCCAAGGTTGGCCTTGCTATATCCACTGCATTTTGAGCTCCATGTTGTTTAGGATTCTGTTCCTGTAAAGCAGCAGATTGTTCTCAATATTTATCACTTTGAATTGAAGCATCTCTTCAAAATAATAATTACTTGCCACTTAATGTTAACTTTGTGTTTCTACTAACCTGACAAATTTGGTATTATATTAATTTACCACCTCTATACACAAGTATTCCACCTGCTTTATTTAGCTACTAGCTCTCCAGATTGTACAGCTCTGGTTTCTCTCTTCCTTCCATGTATTTTATCCCCTTTCATTTTGGAATTATCCTGAATGTCATTCTCTCACTGGTGTTTGTCTTCCTATTTTTCTGCATAACCACTAAAACTTGCTTGCTTTGTGTCCCAGCACTCAACTCTTAATGTGGAAAGCTATTAAACAGATTACCATTACTTTTATCCTTTTGAAGCCTTCCTTTGCTGTCAGTCTTGAGCAGCTGTCTGAATCCCTTCCTCTAGCTCTACTGCACATGTACTTCAATCAGAAATATGACTGGTTTGCATATGTTTTGCAGACCCAAGTCATTTATGAAAGTAGATCAAGTGGCCCAAGCATTGTCCCCTGCAGGGCTGCAGTCAGCACCTGATGAATACCTCATTTCCTTTTTTAATGTGCCTTTTATTCAAGAACTTGTAGTTTTCTGCTTTAATTCTCATGAGTTTTAGTTTGTGGAAAACTCTCTAAATGTCCAAATAAAATGTACCTTTGGGAAGTTCTACTTTATCCCAATTTATTTATCCCCAACCAAGTCACCTGTAGAATGGAAATTTGCCCCAAAATTATATCCTCCACTAAAAAAAGCATTATCAATATTAATTTTATTTAAATTAATTATGATCACCTCTGAAGTTTTGCTAAATCCTTGATTGGCTTCCTGGTGACTATGGGAGGACAGGGAAGTGCACTTCACTTTACAATCACACTTCCTCACAGCAGCTGATACCGGTAACTAATCTCTGCTAACATTAAATCTTTCCTGATGGGAACACATTAGTTCTCCTTGTGGTGTGTGGCCCCTTCAGAAAATGCTTGATTATGCTGTGTGCAAAAATAAAAATCTAAAACAAAAGGCATGAGATGATGGTGGTCCTTTCCACAGAGATAAAAACAAAAAACTGCGGATGCTGAAAATCCAAAACAAAAACAGAAACAGAATTACCTGGAAAAATTCAGCAGGTCTGGCAGCATCGGCGGAGGAGAGCACAGTTGACGTTTCGAGTCCTCATGACCCTTCAACAGAACTAAGTAAAAATAGGAAAGGGGTGAGATATAAGCTAAGTAAAAATAGGACGCCCCCCCCCCCCCCCCCCACCAAACCAGCTTATATTTCACCCCTTTCCTATTTTTACTTAACTCTTTAAGGGTCATGAGGACTCGAAACGTCAACTGTGCTCTCCTCTGCCGATGCTGCCAGACCTGCTGAGTTTTTCCAGGTATTTCTGTTTCTGTTTTTGTTGTGGTCCTTTCCACTCTCACTTTCTCAGCATATTTCCCCTTTCATAGTAGGGGCAGCTGAATGTGCGTTGATGATTTCTTCACCACCCCCCCCCCCCCCCGCCTCCCCCAATCAAACACTGTTCCAGTCTCTGCTTTTCTGGCCTTTGTTGCCTATTGAAAGATAGAGGCTTCAAGGGGAGTTAATTAGAGTTTTTGAGATTAGGAAAAAATTGAGATGTGTGTGAATTGTTCCTTGTGGTGAATTGAGTCAAAAGCCTGGAACTCCCTCCTTAACAGCACTGTGGGTGTACCTACACCACCTGGACCATAGCGGTTCAACAAGGCAGCTCACCACCACCACCTTCTCAAGGGCAATTAGGGATGGGCAACAAATGCTGGCCTAGCCAGTGACACCTACATTCCATGAACGAAGAAAAATAATTGCAAATATTCAGGCATACCTGTTAAAAATGAGAGTGAGAGTAAGAACTGACTTTGGGAAGTTCAACAGAGTGAGTTATGAAATGAAAAGGACTGGGTGAGAAGTGTAAGTGGGGTTGGGGGAGATGGAGAGATGGTCAGGAGGGTGCATGCAGGGAGATGGTGAGATTGCGGGAGATGGGGAGAAGGTGGGATGGAGCATACAGGGAGAGGTGGGGTTGGGGTATGCCAGGGGTGGAAGGTAGAGTTGTAGGCTATGACAGTCAGTTATTCTTTCAGGGAAGATCTTACCGGGCCTAATGGTTTTTCCTTCTGTCATCTAGTTGGGTGTGAGGAGGTAGGAAAGGATGTGTGGTTGTAAGTGTGAAGTAAGTGCCTGTATTGGCAGGGGAGAAAGAGATGTTGGAGCTGGGCTTCTGTTGTTTACTTCCCATTGGCTAACTACAAGACAGAATTGTGGGGGATGAAGACTGAGGAAGGAGTCTTCAACCTGAGTCAGTCAGCAGAAGATGCACAGAGTTCGACGAACATGAATGTAGAGAGAATTTGGGAGGCAACCACAAAGGATTTTTCCATTGAATTTACCTTTGGTCTATTTCTACCTCATCCAGTGATCGAGGAGCCCCTGTACCTTCGGCGGCGCAGGATGCTCAGTACTGGTTTCATGTACAGTCCGTGGAAATCTGCCTTCATGCGGCAGCACAAGATCGACACAAACTGGCGCTCTGGAGAGATCAAACCTGCAAAGGTAAGAGTGGTATAGCAGTTCGATGTACCCAGAGGATTCACAGGATCCTGGCCCAATGGAAACATGGATAATATAACACACTTATGGCCTTTTAGAATAGATTATTTTACTGATGGTCCCAATTTGTAAAGACTTCGGAAGTGCCCAAATCTCAGTTTGTAATCTCAACTATCTCCCTAGAACAGCAAATTGCTACCTGAGGCATTGTGTCAAAGGATGAGGAATACAAACTTGACACTGAGACAAGCCTTCATGTGTTGAGGTTCTAAATCATTCAAGGGTGAAACTTCAGAAGCTTTAGAACATCATAGGACCAGGATTGGACTATACAGCCCCTTGGGCTCCTCTATCAGTTAAATCATGTCTGATCCTTTGATCCCAACTGCACTTTCTCAACCAAGCCCCATATCCCTTCTTGATTCAATGGTCCAAAAATATATTGATCTCTTATGACCGATGCAGTTGGCAAAGCTGAGTTATTTAAAAATCCCAGAGGGAAACTTTAAACAACTGTCATAACCTATATTTTAAGTGTTAATGTTTGAGATGCGACTCTAAATTCAGGAACCAGTTCTTGAGGCTTTACATTAAACTAAATGAAACATTTATTAATTTACATAGGTTACGATATATATACGCATTGCCTCAAATTACTACTATCATAACTTTTAACAAATTCCCAAACTAATCTCCATTAAGGCAGCAGCTACCCATAGACTTAACCAGACACCAGGCAAAGCATTTTCACCTTACAAATTCAAAATGAGGTTCTTTTCACTTTGGTTCCAGTGGAGACAGTTGGCTTGCAGCTGCGTTTTGATCTTACATTGCCTCTACTCTGCACACCTGAAAACTGCTGAAGTTATACCTACCACCACTGAATGCAGATTCTCATTGTATCATCAGGCTCTTTGAACTCCACCTTTTAACAGTAAAACCCCTTTCATTGTACCAATTTAATTAGTAATATAAACAAATTGCTTGGTAGCTGCTAGAAAGGTGTCAGTTTTCACCCCACTTGAGTGCTCTATTCAAAAAATGCAAATGCACACTATCTTTCTTACATATCGAAACTAGTACACATCAAAGTACCCAATTGGCTTTAATCCAATGAAGACACACCCACAGACTGAACTGCTATTTTAAAAGAAAAATGTTTTCCAATAATATTATATACATTAATTAGCTTCATGACATCTCAGTCTTGAATATACCAATGACTGAGTATATACAGCTCTCTGGAATAAAGACTTCCAAAGATTCACAATCCTCCGAGTGAAGAAATCTCTCTTCATGTCAGTTCTAAATGGCTGTCACCTCATGGGATCACCTGTCAATCTTCACTGTCACTGGGTCAAAACCCTGGAACTCCCTCCCTAACAGCACTGTCGATGTACCTACACCACATGGACTGCAGCTTACCATCACCTTTGTGATGGATAATAAATGCTGGCCCAACCAGCAACACCCACATCCTGTGAACAAATAAATTTTTTTAAATTTTCTAAACTCGAGAGTATAGGCCCATTCTATTCAATCCATCGGAAGAAAACCCTAAATAGTGTAGTTAGGTTTTGTTTTGGACAGGGATGCATAGATTAGTACATTTTATTTGTTTTTAACAAGTGAGTAATGCTGCATTTAGCCCCTTCCTGAGCTTCCCCTAGGTTAGTGTTGGTGAGACCCCTCTCTTTGAGTCACTGCAGTCTTTGAGTGATTGGAGCAACTGTTGAAAATACTTCCTAAGTATTGTTCTGATGAAGAGTCATTCAGACTCGAAACGTTAAATATGTTCCTCTCCGCAGATGCTGTCAGACCTGCTGAGTTTCTCCAGGTATTTTTGTTTTGGATTCCCAGCATCCGCAGTTTTTTGCTTTTATCTTGAGTTAGAGATGTGTGTAACTGAAGTTGCATGTGCATTGGAGTAAGCAGGACTGGAAGGATGTTATTATGCTAGCTGTATGTTTATGACGAGCTTTCATGATTATTTTTCTGGCAATAGTTCACAAATTACCAGTTTTATTGAATTGATTCACATCTTGCTCCCAGTGGGGAAACTTTGAACCTCTGGTGTGCTAATCTCAGTACCATAACCATGGAATCAAAAACTGTAAATATCAAGGATTGATGGAAGATGACTGTCTTAGAGCATAAGGTAATCTGTACACATTTATCCTCTTCCTCTGAGAACGCTTTGGTGTGTTTTACTAGCATCAGTTCCTGCACTCCTTCACAGCAATTCATTGTAAAAAGAGCTTTCAGACATTGTGATAACATGGCTCCGAATAAATGCAAGTTTGTCTTTATTTCATCCTATGTTCACTGAACAGTGTGATACTGTACCATAAACACACGATAGGTTAATACACAGAGAGGGTACATGAAGTGACAAAGCTGTGTGTTTATCTGGACACATCCTGCCTTCACAGTTTGGAGGCATTTCCACATCTGGAAGCTGGGGATACTTGCCCAGATCTGCCTGCCTACCACGAGCCTGCCTGAGATCAAAAATCACATGAACTGGTGCATTGCAGCTGGGTAGGAGGAGAACACTCAGGGTTCCCGCTCTTGATCATTATCCAGTCACTTCTGGAAAATGTGCTTCTGGGGTTATCAGTTGAGAACAGTTGTGAAGCTCTTTATGGTTGAAGAGAGCTGCTACTTGAGGCAAATTGGTAAGAAATAGACGATCTGAGTTGATACCAGCAGCCTGTAGGGAACCAGATCCTAATCCAAACCCCAATACGGATAAAGATTTTCAAGTATGGAAAGAAACAGGCCATAGGGTGAGATCAGTGCGGTAAGATTAGTTTTGCCTTTGCAAGGAGCCTGCACAGATGCAATAGGCCGAGTGTCTGCCTTCTGCTCTGCAATGTTTTATAGAAGAGATTGGAGATGGGGATGGAGGGAACGTTGATGTGTTGGAGCTGAATATTATAGACATGAGTTTTTAATCTCAGAACCTATATGAAGGGCAGATACAGATGTCTGACTGGACTGCATTGTGAAATTAAATGGGATGTAAATATTTTATAAACTGAAGAGATTTAATATTCTGAGTTAGTAAAGGGCGCTGCTAACTACTGGATGGATCATTTTCTTTGTTTTTTCAGGTGCTGAAAGGTCATGATGATCATGTCATTACCTGCCTGCAGTTCTCAGGAAACCGCATCTTGAGTGGATCTGATGACAACACACTCAAAGTGTGGTCTGCAATAACAGGCGAGGTACACATTTTACACCCTTACTCCTCACCCTGTCTGTCTGTCTGTGTCCTCTTCTCTCTCCCCACCCCAGCCTTTGTCTGTTCTCTCTCTTCCCTACCCCCAACCCCATTGGTCTGACACATGACACATGACACATCTCTTCCCCTCCACCCACACCCAGGTCTATCTGTCACAATTCCCCTCTCCCTGTCTGTCTGTCTCACTTCACCTCTCTCTGTCTGCCCTGTCTCCTCCCTCTCTATTGCCACATCTCTCCCCACTCTCCGTGTGCCATGTATCCCCCTTCTCTGCCTCGTCTCCAACCTCCTCCGCCTCCCAGCCTGCCTACCTCGTCTCCTCCCTCTGTCTGCCTACCTTGTCTCCCCCTACTCTCTGTCTGTCTCCACCCCTGCTTACTCTGTCACTGTCAAATTGCTGCAGTTCGTGTGTATTTTGCTGGAGAGCGTTCAGATTTCCACTGTGCAGATCTTTTGAGCTGAATCCTGTTTGCAACTTGACTGCAATGCTGTACTAATGGGGAGCAGGTGGTCTCACCTTTCCAGGTAATTAATTGCAACCAAGTTGTCTCCACTGAAGGAGGGAATTGTAAATCTAAAGCCATGATGTACCTGCCCCTCTGTGCAGCCTGGTTAGTAAATAGGCTTGGGCCAGATTACACACACACTTTCAATACAGACTGCAGTCAGTCAGCTGTTTCAGCAATCTGTCTGTAGCAAGAAAAGAATGAAGTGATTCCCCTTTCCAATTCTGTAAAATGGAATTTGTTCCTCAAGGCTTTATTAACACAAATTACATGTCGATCAGATTGTTGTGTGAAAACCCCTCTGAATGTTTGCCGAGGTATGTGAATGTTAGGCCTGGAAACCCAAATGCATAAAATTACCTCAAGCTCCCTTTTACAAATATTGGTAGATTGCAGTGCATGGGGGAGATTGCTGACTCTGCTATTTGCACTGAGATGGAATCCACCCAACATAAGAATACAGCATTCTCCTATCTGATTGGAAAGGTTATGGATTTGCACCCGACTAAAAACCCTGAGCTCATCATCAAGGTAGCAGCATGGTGACGTAGCGCTGCCCAGTGATGGAGTACTGCCCGGTGTCATGGCGATGGAGCGCTGCCTGGCGACAGAGCACTGCCTGGCGATTGGGCGCTGCCCGGTGGCATGGTGACGGAGCACTGCCTGGCGATTGGGCGCTGCCCGGTGGCATGGTGACGGAGCACTGCCTGGCGATTGGGCGCTGCCCGGTGACATGGTGACAGAGCACTGCCTGGCGATTGGGTGCTGCCCGGTGGCATGGTGACAGAGCACTGCCTGGCGATTGGGTGCTGCCCGGTGGCATGGTGACAGAGCACTGCCTGGCGATTGGGCGCTGCCCGGTGTCATGGCGATGGAGCGCTGCCCGGCGATTGGGCACTGCCTGGTGGCATGGCAACAGAGCACTGCCCGGCGATTGGGCACTGCCTGGTGGCATGGCGACAGAGCACTGCCCAGCTGGATGCAGATTCTGCGATATGTCTGCCTGATCAAAGTGTTCAGGTGAAATTTCAAAATTAAAAGAGCAGATTTCTCCCAGTGTCCTGAACTGCATTGCTTTCTCAAACAAAAATTATTTAACTGCTCTTGCATCTCCTTACCAAACATAGAAAGATTTACAGCATTGAAGGAGGCCATTTGGCCCATTGTGTCTATTCTGGCTGATAAAGAGCCATTGGGTCTAATCCCATTTTCCAATTCTTGGTCCATAGCCCTGTAGGTTATGGCACTTCAGGTGCATATCACAGTTTATTTTAAATGCCATGAGGGTTTCTGTCTCTACCATACTTTCGGTCAGAGAGTTCCAGATCCCCATCACCCTCTGGATGAAATAATTACTGCTTAACCCCCGTCTAATCTTCTACCAATTACTTGACATCCTTGCCTCCTGGTTATTGACTTCTGGCAGCATAAATAGATCCTTCCTATCTACTCTATCCAGGCTCCTTGTAATTTTCTATACCTCAATTAAATCCACCCTCAGTGTCCTCTGTTCCAACGAAAGCAAACCCGCCCATTCCAATCTGTTCTCGTAACTAAAATTCTCCAGTCCAGGCAACATGCTTGTACATCTCTTCTGTAGCCTCTCTAATGCAATCACAACCTGCCTGCTCTGTGAAACTGTACACAGTACTCTAGACTATAGTCAATATAGAAAAGTACCCCATTTGTCATCTGAACCACCTTACCTATCTTCAGAGACCTGTGGATATGCCCCCCAAGGTCCTTCTGTTTCTCAACACTATCCTACCATTTATTGTGTGTTTCCTTGCCTTGTTTTCCCACTCCTCCAGTTGAATTCAATTTGCAAATTTTCTGCCTACCACTCCATCAGTGTCGTGCTGCAGTTTACAGCTTTCTTCCTTGCTACCAACCACATGGTCAATTTCATATTATCTGCATCTGTTTGTAGGATTTTGCTGTGTATAAAATGGATACCTCACTTGTCTGTATAACTATCACTTCACAAAGTGATGCATTTTACATGAAGTGCTGTGGCCTGTTTCAGGAGAGTGTGATAAAATGCTGTATAAGTGCAAGGCTAGCTTTTTCTATTGCTGATATTTATTGCTCATTTTCCACTGCTCTAACGTCAATTTTTAAACCTGCTGTTGGTTGCTCTGCTTTGTAGTGTGTGCAGACACTGGTCGGACACACAGGTGGAGTTTGGTCTTCACAGATGAGGGGGAATATAGTCATCAGCGGCTCGACAGACCGCACCCTAAAGGTTTGGAATGCAGAAACGGGTGAATGTATTCACACGCTTTATGGACACGCCTCCACCGTACGGTGCATGCATCTCCATGGCAACAAGTAAGGCAATATCTGGATAAATGATGCACAAAGCAACTTTACATGTTGTAGTCTCCAAGTAGGAACATGCTATTGAATCAGCATTTACCAGGCAGATGAGTACGGGTCAATGCATGCTGTTCAGCTGGAGCTGTCTGCACTAATCAGTTTCCCGCAATCCTGTTCAAATCATTACCCCATTTCCTTTTAACTAACGCTGTGGGCTCTGCCTCTACAGCCTGTGTGTGAAAAACTTTCCTCTAACTTCCCCCCTTCATTTTTATAATTATCCTCGATCTCTGTCTCTTCCCCGCTCCCCACCCCCCCACCCCATTACCGATTCCCCAACCAGGTAAATAATTTTTCATTGTTAACCCAAAACCATCCATAATTTTGAGAACTACACCACCTCCTGCCCTCCCCTCCTTCCCCCCCCACCAACAAAAACTCCCACAACCACCTGTGATCCAACGAGAAATGTCCCAATTTATTTGAAACTTTTGCATAAGCTTATAAAAAGTTTAATAGTATTGTGTTTCTTTTTGTGAGGTTTGGTGTTGACTGGAAATGTCACTCAAGTACAAGACAAAACTCAGTCTGTGTGCTGTAATGAATCATAGAAACATGGAGCAAGGAAGGAGGCCATTCGGTCCATTGTGCCTGAACCAGCTTTTGTTTTTGTTTGATTAATATCCCTTCACACAATCCTGCAGTTTTTTTCCTTTTCATGTATTTATTCAATCCCTTTTTGAAAGTTAGATTAAATCTACTTCCACTTCTATTGCAGGCAACACATCCCATGTCTTATGATTAGTTTAAAAAATTTCTTCTTATTCTCCTCCCGATTATTTTGCCAATTATCTTAAATCTGTGCTTCTTTGATTACCGACACTCCTGCTGTTGGAAATAGTTTTTCTTTATTTACTTTATCAAATATGTTCATGATTTTGAACACCTATCAAATCTCGCCTTAACCTTCCGCACTCTTAGGAGAATTTCAATTTCTCCAGTCTCTGTGCAACTAAAGTGTCTCATTTCCACCATTCTAGTAAATAAATTTCCCCCCACGCTCTCCTCCCTTCACTCCCTTCCCAAACAAACCAGAGCATAACATTTTAATTTTAGATCAAAATGTTTTGAGGTTTGCAATAAGAGGGAACCTGGAGGCCATCCGAATATAAGCTTCTGCTTGAATGGATGGATAAATAATGAGATCCTGATGATTACATCCTTCCGTTTTATCACTTTAAATATATTCCATTAACTTTGAATGAGATTTTTTGCTTCCAATCAAAATTTTCTGTTGTACCAGTTCAATGTCGTGAGCTAACGGTTGTGTTCTGAGACGTGATATTGATCTGATGTCAGGCCTCCCAGACAGTTGTGTCTCAGTCTGTCCTGCTTAGTGTCACCCTGCATGCCAGTGCTTGCTTCCTGTTCATTTTATCTGTGAACCCAGAGTGGGAACCTATGAATCCAGGTCGCCTGTGTCTGTGTCCCCTTAAACTGTGGGTGCACCTACATCAGATGGGCTGAAGTAGTCCAACAAGGCAGCTCACCATCACCACCTCAAGGGCAATTAGAGATGGGCAATAATGCAATTCTCATCCCATGAATTAAAAAATCCCTGCTCAAGCACATCAAAAATTTAATACAGACTCAAGCTCCCTCTGCTCTATCACAATTGTGTATGTTGATGGCCTAAATACACCTTTTTATTGCACCAGTGCTATGTTCCCACTCCTGCATTAGTTGTCTTTTGCAGCATTACTGAACTCGCAGTTGGCCTGAATTCTGTGCTATGTGTGGGTGTCCATTCAAAACTGGATTGCAACAGCTCCTTACTTATTTTAAGGCACCTTACAGCTGCTCATTGGAAACTTTCTATCAGTTTGCCCAGGGTTTGAGCCAAAGTCTCGAAGGTGGTAAAGCAGAGTGTGGTAATTCACTGAATTATCCAGGCCTTGAGTTAAATATTCTCTTGAATGGAACAGAACTTTTATTTTGTGTAAAATGAACAATTTGCAGTGTTATCTGAAACACAGCCAAAACCGCATGTGCAGTGCAGATATTAATTAATTTAGGAGTACATTCTGCTTTGGTTTTTAATCAAAATTTTCAGGAGTTGTAAATTCCTTCAGATCCAGCTTTAGATCATTAATTTATCAGTACTATATACAGTGAACTTGAATTGTGCAGTATTTTATTTCAATGTTCTCAAGAACCATATCCAAACATACTATCCAGTATCCTTAGCTGTTAGAAATTCAATAGTTTTTGGATAAGGGACTTTGAGGCAGTGTAATTGAAATGGAGAATGTCGAGGGATATCCTGAATAGAAAGTATGTGGCATCGATCTTGAAAAAGAGACAAGCTTGTTAAGTTTAATTACTTTTTAGTGTTGTAACATGAGTAGAGAAATCACAATGGCCACAAAAGTGAACAAGAGATATGTAGCTTAAGAATCCTAATGTGATTTTTTTTCCCCCTCTCCCACAGGGTAGTGAGTGGGTCAAGAGATGCTACTCTCAGAGTGTGGGACATAGATACAGGACGATGTCTACATACACTACTAGGACATGTGGCTGCAGTCCGATGTGTGCAGTACGATGGGAAGAGGGTTGTGAGTGGTGCCTATGATTACACAGTAAAGGTGTGGGATCCAGAAACTGAAACCTGTGTGCACACTCTTCAGGGGCATACAAACAGAGTCTATTCACTTCAGGTAAATGCAGTATTCTCTCACTATCTTGTTTCTGTCTACCAAATACATCTGTTGTATATGTGTGATTGTAATCCACTGGGTCACTGCAGAAGGCTATCCAGGGGAGATGCATAAAGCCTGTTCCAATATGTTAGAAGGACATATCTGGGAAAAGACAGTCTTAAAAAGGTACTAAAGAACAGTTGTCATTGAGCATCTGAATGAGTGCAGACAGGTTACTGCAGTAGCTGAAAGAAGGTTTGTAGTGGAGTTCCCCAGGAGTCGGTATTGGGACCCTTGCTTTTCCTGATATGTATAAATGATCTAGATCTTGGTGTGCAGGGGACAATTTCAAAGTTTGAGGACAACACACAAAACTTGGGAGAATTGTAAACTGTGAGGAAGACAGTGTAAAACTTCAAAAGGACATTGACATATTGGTGGAGTGGGCAGATAGGTGGCAGATGAATTCAATGCAGAGAAGTGTGAGGTGATACACTTTGGTACAAAGAGCATGGAGAGACAGTATAAAATAAAGGATACTATTCCAAATGGCGTGCAGAAGCAGAGAGATCTGGGTGTATATGTACATAAGTCATTAAAGGTGGAAGGACAGGTAGAGGGAGCTGTTTCCAAAGCATACAGCATTCTAGACTTCATTAATGGGGGCATGGAGTACAATAACAGGGAGGTAATGATGAATTTACATAAGACACTGGATAGACCTCAGCTGGAGTATTGTGTACAGTTCTGGGTGCCACACTATAGGAAGGATGTGAACGCATTGGAGAGAGTGCAGAAGAGGTTTACAAGAATGGTTCCAGGGATGAGACACTTCAGCTATGAGGAAAGATTGGAGAGGTTGAGACTGTTTTCCTTGGAGAGGAGAAGGCTGAGAGGAGACTTGACAGAAGGTTTCAAAATCATGAGGGGTCTGGACAGAGTAGATAGGGAGGAACTGTTCCCGCTCGTAAACGGATCGAGAACCAGAGGACATAGTTTTAAAGTGTTTTGCAAAAGAAGCAAATGCGAGGTGAGAAATAACTTTTCCTCACAGTGAGTAGTTAGGGTTTGGAATGCACTGCCTGGAAATGTGTGGAGATGGGCTCAATTGAGGCATTCAAGAGGGCATTGGATGATTATTTAAATAGAAACAATGTGTAGGGTTAAGGGGAAAAGGCAGGAGATTGGCACCAAATTAAAATGCTCAAAGAGCTGGTGCAGATACAATGGGCTGAATGGCCTCCTCCTACACTGTAACAATTCTGTGATAAAGAATCCCTTTAGCTTCCTTACACCAGTTCTAATGTTAGGTCACACTGAAATGATTATCTGGTGCGTTTCTGTTTTTAGATACTAACAGGCCACCTGTAACACTGTACCTAGATTTTCCAAAATTGGTTATCTTTAGAAAACTCCTCACAATAGCAATAGATGTTTGTAAGTTTGAACAGAGGATCTGACATCTGTTTGAAGTGAGAATATCTCTCACAGTTGCTTGCAGAAACCCAAAGTACAGAATGTCAGTGCAACATTGAGCTGTGTATGGAGGTGTTCATGAATGATGTTGGAAATCACAAAAGCCAGCTAATGTGTGCTCGCTCACACTTTTTTTTCTCCCCCCGCCCCCCAATGTTTCTTGATCTTGGTCCCCCCGTCACTTTCTTTCTCTCTCTTTCTCTCTCCTTTTCTCCTTCTCCCTCCCCTGTGTGGGGTCACTCTACTTGTCAACCCCACTTCCGTTTATCGTTCCTCACCCCGCCCCCAAGCTGGGCCTGGTTCCACCCTCCCAGTCTGTTCCCTTCCATCTGCTGCCTTCCATCCTTTGCTCTCTCTCCCTCCCTCCTCCATCCCTCCATGCCTCCCCCCCCTTGCCAGCTGCCCAGTTAATATGCAGCTTAACACCTGCCTCTTACTTGTGAATCAGTGTCAATTTTGTTTTTTTTAACACTCCTGTGAAAGCACCTTGAGTCATTTTACTATGTTAAATGTGCTGTACAAATGCAAATTGTAGTGATGTTGGGGAATGAGTGCCCGTGTTTGTGCTTATGATAATTTCTCTGCCTTTGTACAGTATGATGGTGTCCACATAGTCAGCGGCTCCCTAGATACCTCGATAAGAGTGTGGGATGTGGAAAATGGGAATTGCCTGCATACTTTAATGGGACACCAGTCTCTCACCAGTGGAATGGAGCTGAAGGATAATATTTTGGTATCTGGAAATGCAGACTCCACAGTGAAAATCTGGGACATCAAAACGGGTCAATGTTTGCAGACGTTACAAGGTGAGATTGAGTGTATTAAAATCAGTGTTACACATTTCCATTGTGAGGGATGATAGCTGGCAAATCCTCGAAGGCTGGTAGGTCTGGCTGTGTTTATGTTGTAGTAGCCGAGGTTCCCTCTGGGCAGCTGTCTAGTTCCTTGTGTATGGCTGATACATTTTCTGATGCTTTCCTGCTTGGAGCAGGAGAAATGCATGGTTTGTGCTGCCTGTCCTTGTGTAGACCAAGCCCGTTTTCACATTGTTATGATCCTTGGCCAGACCACGGATCATGGAGGAAGATCTGGTTAGAAACCAACAACATTTTGTTTAAAGTAGATAAAGGTTAAGATTCAAGGGTGCCTGTTTTTGGAATAAAGCCTCATTATACAAGTTCAGAAAGATAAAACAATTTACAATATATACCTTATACTCTAACATTCAGGGTAAGTATGAGGTACGTGTGAATTAACAGGCAAACTGTGGTCAGACACACTGCACTACAGACTAATCGACAGATGCAACCAAGACACAGTCCATGGATTTCTCAAGAGCCTACCCAGATGTTAGTAAACACAAAGTCAAAAAACTTTGTTGAAACTCTGTCTCACGAGGGACTCCAAACTCCTTTGAAGATCTCTCCTCGGAATTCTCCCCAAAAGTCGTTCCCACTTGGATGGCTTTAACAATGGCCCACCTCATGGGTTTCAATCTTGCCTTCTGAGATTCCTTCTCCTGGATTCCTGAGTCGGCACTTCAGCCTCTACTTTACTGGCATAATTTCAGCTCTTTGCTTGACAGTCAGCTTCATTGAACTGACACTGCCCCCAAGTGTCTCTGACATCCTGTCTCCTGTGTCCAGCTATAGGCTCCTTAGACAGCACCTTTCAAACCAACAACTGCCACCATCTAGCAGGACGAAGGCAGCAGATGGATGGGAACACCACCACCTGGAAGCTCCCCTCCAAGCCACTCACCATCCTGACTTGGAAATATATCACTGTTCCTTCACTGTCGTTAGGTCAAAATCCTGGAACTCCCTTCCCAACAGCTCTGTGGGTGTACCTACACCCTGTGTACTGCAGCAGTTCAAAAAGGCAGATCTCCACCACCTTCAACGGTAATTAGGCTTAGCCAACAACATCCACATCCCATGAATTAATTTTTTAAAAATGAATCCGGCCTTCCCTTGAGTCCCCTTTGATTACTAGGCCTCTCCCTGAGCCCTCTTCTCAGCTCCTCAGAGCTAACAGCAGCACTTTGGCTGCATAGAGCCGCTTCTCCCTGCTCCTGACTGTCCAGAAACCCAGAACTGTACAGTACAGAGAGAGCTCATTCACAGAAACCCCTTGAGGATGTGGTGGTGAGCTGCCTCCTTGAACTGCTGCAGTCCATGTGGTGTAGGTACACCCACAGTGCTGTTAGGAAGGGAGTTCCAGGATTTTAGCCCAGAGACGGTGAAGGAACGGTGATATATTTCCAAGTCAGAATGGTGAGTGACTTGGAGGGGAACTTCCAGGTGGTAGGTGTTTCCATGCATCTGCTACCCTTGTCTAGGTGGAAGAAGTTGCAAGTTTTGAAGGCGCTGTCAAGGGAGCCTTGTTGAGTTGCTGTAGTGCATCTTGTAGATGGTGCACACTGCTGCTACTGTGCGTTGGTGTTGGAGGGAATGGATGTTGAAGGTGGTGATTGGGGTACCTATCAAGCGGGTTGCTTTGTCCTGGATGGTATTAAGCTTCTTGAGTGTTGTTAGAGCTGCACTCATCCAGGCAAATGAAGAGTATTCCATCACACTCCTGACTTGTCTTGTAGATGGTGGACAGGCTTTGGCGTGTCAGGAGATGAGCTATTCTCCACAAAATTCGCAGCCTCTGACCTGCTCTTGCAGCCACAGTATTTATAAAACTAGTCCAGTTCAGTTTGTCAATGGTATTCCCCAGGATGTTGACAGTGGGCAATTCAATAATGTTAATGCCACTGAATGTCGACGGGAGATAGTTAAATTCTCTCTTTTTGGAGATGGTCTTTGCCTGGCACTTGTATGGCAACAAGTTACTTGACACTTATCAACCCAAAGCTGAATGTTGTCCAGGTCTTGCTGCATATGGACATGGACTGCTCTGCCATCCAATAAGATCATGGCTGATCATCTTCTGTTTCGATTTCCACATTGCCATTGCCATCTATTCCTGATAACTTTAGATTCTTGTTAGGCAAGGGAATCAATCTACCTTGGCGTTAAAAATATTCAATGACCCTGTCTCCATCACCTTCTGAGGCAGAGAGTTCCAAAGTCACAACTCCGAGAGGAAAAATTTCACCTAATTTCTGTCCTAACAGGGCGACCCAATTTTAAACCAGTGCCCCCTAGTCCTGGGATCACCCACCAGAGGAAACATCCTTTCCATGTCCACCTTGTCAAGGCTGTTCAGGATTTTAAATAAATTCATTCATAGGATATGGGCTTCACTGGCTGGGCCAGCATCATTTATTGCTCTTGAGAAGGCGGTGGTGAGCTGCTGCCTTGAACCACTGCAGTCCATGTGGTATAGTTATACCCACAGTGCTGTTAAGGGAGTTCCAGGATTTTGACCCAGCGACAGTGAAGGAACAGCAATATATTTCCAAGTCAGGATGGTGAGTGACTTGGCGGGGAACTTTTCCAGGTGGTGGTGTTTCCATGTATCTGCTGCCCTTGTCCTTCTAGATAGTAGTAGCTGTGGGTTTAGAAGGTGCGGTTGAAGGAGCCTTGGTGAATTCCTGCAGTACATCTTCTGGATGGTGCACACTGCTGCTACTGTGCGTCAGTGGTAGAGGGAGTGAATGCTTGTGGATGGGGCGCCAATCAAGCGGGCTGCTTTGTCCTGGACGGTTTTCAGCTTAAGTGTTGTGGGAGCTGCACTCATCCAGGCAAGTAGGGAGTATTCCATCACACTCCTGACTTGTGTCTTTTAGATGATGGGCAGGAGATTGGGGATCAGGAGATGGGTTACTTGCCGCATGATTCGTAGCCTCTGAGCTGCTCTTGTAGCCACAGTATTTATATGGCTAGTCCAGTTCAGTTTCTGGTCAGTGGTAACCCCCAGGATGTTGCTAGTGGGAGATTCAGTGTTGGTAATGCCATTGAGGATCAAGGGGCAATGGTTGGATTGTCTCTTATTGGAGATGGTCATTGCCTGACACTTGTGTGGTGTGAATGTTACTTGCCCCTTGTCAGCCCAGGCCTGGATATTGTCCAGGTCTTGCTGCATTTGGACATGGATCTTGTGTACGTCAGTCAAATCACCCCTCACTCTTCTAAACTCCAGTGGAAACAAGCCCAGTCTGTCCAACTTTTCCACCTAAGACAACCCACTCATTCCAGGTATCAATCTAGTAAACCTCCTTTGAACCGTCTCCAATGCATTCACATCCTTCCTTAACTAAGGAGACCAAAACTGCACAAAGTATTCGAGGTGCAGTCTCATTTTCCTGTATAACTGAAGCATAACATCCTTACTTTTATGTTCAATCCCTGTTGTAGTAAAGGATTACATTCCATTGGCCACCTTAAATACTTGCTGTACCTGCATACTTCTTGTGACTCATACTAGAACACCTAGATCCCTCTGTACCTCAGAATTATGCAGTCATTCTCCATTTAAGTAATACTCTGCTTTTTTTGTTCTTCCTGCCAAAGCGATCAACTTCACATTTCCTCACATTGCCAGACCTTTGCCCACCCACTCAACCTGCACCCAGTCAACCTATCTATATCCATCTGCAATTTCATGTCTTCTTCACAACATACTTTGCTACCTATATTTGTGTCATCTGCAAATTTAGCTACTTTCTCTTCACTCCCCTCATCTAAGTGATATTTGTAAATCATAAAAAGTTGAGGCCCCAGTACAGACCCCTGGGGGGCACCACTCGTCACATCCTGCCAATCTGAAAAAGACCCATTTATGCATACTCTCTGCTTTCTGCCAGCCAGCCAATCTTCTATCCATGCTGGTATATTACCCCCTACACCATGCACTTCTATTTTCAGTCATAAACTTTGATGTGGCACCTTATCAAATGCCTTCTGGAAATGCAAGCACAGTGTGTCGACAGGCTCTCCTTTATCTACTGTGCATGTTACTCCTTCAAAAAACTCCAATAAATTGGTTAAACATGATTTTCCTTTCACAAAACCATGCTGATTCTTTCTGATTGTCTTGAGCTCTAAGTGCCCAGCTATAACCTCAACGATAGATTCTAACAACTTCAAGAGTCAACCACATTGCTGTGGGTCTGCAGTCACATGTTAAGGACATGAGTGAACTGGAAGAGTTTTTACGACAATCAGCAATGATTTCATGGTCATTGTCAATACTTTTAATTCCATATTTTTATGGAATTCAAATTTCATCATCTGCAGTGGTCAGATTCAAACCCAGGTCCACAGAGCATTACCCTGGGTCTCTGGAATACCAGCCCAGTGACAATACCATTATGCCACTGCCTTCCTTTAATAAAATAACTTTTAAAAGTTCATGTTAAAAATAAAAAAATAATCATAATATCAAGAAATGTGATGCCATTATTTTAGATGAAACATGTTTTTGCAGCAGCTGAGAGTGGCTTGGAGGGGAACTTCCAGGTGGTGGTATTCCCATGTGTCTGCTACCCTTGTTCCTATATGGTAGTGGTTGTGGGTTTGGAAGGTGTTGTCTAAGGAGGCTTGGCAAGTTTCTGCAGTGCATCTTGTAGATGGTACATACTGCTGCCACTATGTGTAGTGGTGGAAGGAGTGAATGTTTTTGGATGTGGTGCCAATCAACCGGGCTGCTTAGCCCTGGACGGTGTCAAGCTTCTTGAGTGTTGTGGGAGCTGCACATATTCAGGCAAGTGGGGAGTATTCCATCACACTCCTGACTTGTGTCTTGTAGATGGTGGACAGGCTTTGGGGAGTTAGGAGGTGAGTTACTCACTGCAGGATTTCCAGCCTCCGACCTGCCCTTGTAGCCACAGTATTTAAATGGCTGGCCCAGTTCAGATTTTGGTTAATAACAACCCCAGGACGTTGATAATGAGATATTCAGCGATGGTAATGCCAATGAATGTCAAGGGGCGATGGTTAGATTTTCTCTTGTTGGAGAAGGTCGTTGCCTGGCATTTGAGGCGTGAATGTTACTTGCCACTTGTCAGCCCAAGCCTGGACATTGTCCAGGTCTTGCTGCATTTGGATATGGATTGCTTTAGTACCTGAGGAGTCACAATGGTGCTGAATATTTTGCAATTATCAGTGAACATCCCTACCTCTGACCTTATGATGGAAGGAAGGTCATTGATGAAGGTGAAGGTGGTTGGGCCTAGGGTATTACCCTGAGCACCAGTTGCAGTGATGTCCTGGAACTGAGATGATTGACCTCCAACAACTACAACCATCTTCCTTTGTGCTAGGTATGACTCCAACCAGTGGAGAGTTTTCCCCTTGATTCCCATTGAATCCAGTTTACTGGCTGCCTCGATGCCACACTGAGAGAAATTCTGCCTTGATGTCAAAGGCAGTGACTCTCACTTCACCTCTGGAGTTCAGCTCTTTTGTCCATGCTTGAACCAAGACTAATGAGGTCAGCAGCTGAGTAGCCCTGGCGGAACCCAAAGTAAGCTATTGCTAAGCAGGTGCCTTTTGATAGCACAAGTGATGACCCCTTCCATCAGTTGACTGATGATGGAGAGTAGACTGATGGGGCAGTAATTGGCCGGGTTGGATTTATCCTGCTTTTTGTGTACAGGTCATACTTGGGCAATTTTCCACATAGCCGGGTAGATGCCAGTGTTGTAGCTGTACTGGAACAGCTTGGCTAGGGGCGCGACAAGTTCTGGAGCACAAGTCTTCAGTAATATTGCCGTAATGTTGTCATTGCCCATAACCTTTGCAGTATCCAGTGCCTTCAGCCATTTGCTATCACATGGAATGAGTGGAATTGGCTGAAGACTGGCATCTGCAATGCTGGGGACTTCAGGGAAAGGCCAAGATGGATCATCCACTTGGCACTTCTGGCTGAAGATTGGTGCAAATGCTTCAGCCTTATCTTTTGCACTGAAGTGTTGGGCTCCCCCATCATTGAGGATGGGGATGAGGATTTGTGGAGCCTCCTCCTCCAGTGAGTTGTTTAATCGTCCACCATCATTTATGACAGGATGTGACAGGACTGCAGAGCTTAGATCTGATCCGTTGGCCGTGGAGCCGCTTAGTTCTCTCTATCATTTGCTGCTTATGCTGTTTAGCATGCAAATAGTCCTGTGTTGTAACTTCACCAGGTTGACACCTCATTTTTAGATATCCCTTATGCTGCCCCTCTCATGCCCTCCTGCACCCTTCATTGAACCAGGGTTGAACCCCTGGCTTGGCAGTAATGGTAGAGTGGGGGATATACTGGGTCATGAGATTACAGATTGTGGTTACTTACAATTTTGCTGCTGCTCATGGCCCACAGCACCTCTTTGTTGCCCAGCATTGAGTTGTTAGATCTATTCGAAACCTAACCCATTTAGCACGATGGTAGTGCCACGCAACATGATGGAGGGTATACTCACTGTGAGGATGGGACTTCCTCTCCACAAGGATTGTGTGGTGATCACTCCTACTGATACTGTCATTGACAGATACATCTGCAGCAGGCAGGTGATGAAGGGAACCAACAAGAGGGAAAAACATACTTGACCTCATCCTCACCACCTGCTGCAGACCCAGTCTAACAGCTATGTCCTTCAGGACTCAGCCAGCTCGGTCAGTAGTGGTGGTACCGAGCCACTCTTGGTGATGGACATTGAAGTCCCCCACCCAGAGTACATTCTGCACCCTTGCCACCCTCAGTGCTTCCTCCAAGTGGTGTATAATATGGAGGAACATTAATTCATCAGCTGAAGGAGCATGGTACGTGGTAATCAGTAGGAGGCTTCCTTGCCCATGTTTGACCTGATGCCATGAGACTTCATGGAGGCTGGAGTTGATATTGAGGACTCCCAGGGCAACTCCTTCCCGTGAATCACTGCCACCTCTATTGGGGGGGACAGGACATACCCAGGGATGGTGATGATGGTGTCTGGGACATTGTCTGTAAGGTATGATTCCATGAGGATGACTATGTCAGGCTATTGCTTGACTAGTCTGTGAGACAGCTCTCTCAATCTTAGCACTAGCCTCCAGATGTTAGTAAGGAGGACTTTGCAGGGTCGATAGGGCTGGGTTTGCTGTTATCTTTTCTGATGCGTAGGTGGCTGCCAGGTGGCCTGTTCTGATCCGTTCCTGTTAGACGTTTTAGCAGATTGATACAATTGAGTGGCTTGCTCAGCCATTTCAGAGAGCAGTTAAGAGGCAACCACATTGCTGTGGGTCTGGAACCACATGTAGGCCAGACCAGGTAAGGACGGCAGATTTCAGGTGAACCAGATGGGTTTACACAACAATCGACAATAGTTTCCTGGTCGTCATGAGGCTTTTAATTCTAGATTTTTCTTGAATTCAAATTCCACCATCTACTGTGGTGGGATTCAAACCCAGATCCCCAGAGCATTACCCTGGGTCTCTGGATTACTAGCCCAGCGACAATACCACTCTGCCACTGCTTTTCCACCCACACCCCTCACCCACCCAAGTTGATAAATAAACACAAGTCTTCTCTTTTTTTCCCATCACAGGTCCAAACAAACATCAGAGTGCCGTCACCTGTCTGCAGTTCATCCAGAAGTTTGTAGTCACAAGCTCAGATGATGGGACAGTGAAACTATGGGACCTTAAAACGGGCGAATTCATTCGTAACCTAGTGGCGCTGGAGAGTGGAGGCAGCGGTGGTGTCGTTTGGCGGCTCAGAGCGTCCAAAACAAAACTGATTTGTGCGGTGGGCAGTCGGAATGGGACAGAGGAAACAAAACTGCTGGTCCTGGATTTTGACGTGGACATGAAATGAGACTGGTATGGCGGAGAGGTGTGCAGCCACACACGTCTGATCACTCACTGGGCCTAGCAGGGGGGACAATCTGCGACCAGACTGTCCATGCTGTCCATTCCAATTTGCCAAAGAAGACTTGACCTTACGGGGAAAATGGGAGGGGGATCTGCAGAGACCCCACCAGCAATGAGGAGGCACCTCTCTGGAACAGGGAGGGAAGCTGCCTTTTCAAAACTGCCGCACTCGACGAGCTGAGAGCTATTTGGGAAAGATTTAAAGCACCTTATAACTGAGCCATCCCAGGGGCATTTATCTCTGCCGATGACTAGACACTCGGAGACACTTTAAAAAGACTTGCCAAAATTATTAGTAACAAACTTGTACATAAAATATCTGTATATTATATAAAAGCGTATCTATGTGGATGAATGAGATGAAGCATCCTTAACTACATGTCTATATATTGAAATTGTGTAACAGGGGAAAACTAATCTGTGTGTGTGAGAGAGAGTGTGAAAGGATGGTGCTAAATGGTAGTGTGCGTGTGCTAGTGTGTAAGGGTTTTCACTGTCATGAGGCTACAATGTTACCCCCCTTGTATATTGTATAAAACTTATGGGGTTTTTTGGGGGTTGAAACAACAGCGTTAAGCTGTAAATGCTGAGCTTTTTTTTAAAAAAAAACAATAAAATGATTGAAGTACAGACTGGTTTGTACACCAAACCAACCCACTTCACCAAACTTAAGAATTAGGAGTGGCCTATATGGCCCTTGGAACCTCCTCTGTCATTCAGCAAGCTCATGGCTAGTCATCTTCCTCAGCTTGACCTTCCTACACTATCCACATGTCTCTCGGTTACCTTTGTATCCAAAAAATCTATTGATCTCTGTCTTGAATATACTCAACAACTGAGCATTCACAGCTCTCTGGGTTAAAGAATTTCAAATGTTGACACCTTTCAAGTGAAAAAAATTTCTCATCTTAGTCCTAAATGAGATTGTGACCCTAATTTTTACTCTCAGATCCACCTGAATCAAATTCAAATACGCTGTATCCACCAGTTCTCCCTTATCCATCTTACTAGTTACAACTTCATAGAAACTCTTAAAATGTTTAGCTAGCTGTGCTGTGCAAATTAATGTCAAGGAGAGTATAGTTGCAGCTGTGACCAAGAGCTTGATCTGTCTGGGGGGTCTAAGTCTAAACTGTGGATTGGCTGTACAGAAAGGCTCAATTGTTGAGAAGTGCTGAGCCTGTGGGACACATGCAAGCGTGAACGTACGAATTATGAGCAGGCCACTCGGCCCCTCGAGCCTGATCTACCATTCAATAAGATAATGGCTGATCTGATTGTAACCTCACTCCACATTCCTGCCTACCCCCAATAACCTTTCACCCCCTTATCAAGAACCTATTTAACCCTTCTTAAAAATATTCAAAGACCCTGCTTCCACACCTTTTCAGGAAGAAAGTTCCAAAGACTCATGACCCTCAAAAAAAATTTCTCCTCATCTGTCTTAAATGGGCGACCCTTTATTTATAATAAGTGACCCCTTAGTCATAAATTCTCCCACAAGAGGAAACATCCTTTCTACATCCATCCTTACATGATCCTGAGGAGTCTTGAATGTTTCAATTAAGCCATATTTTACTCATCTAAACTCCAGCGGATACAAGCCTAGGCTATCCAATCTTTCATTATATGACAGCAAGTGATCGTATTCTGCTACAGGAGAAGAAGCTAGTTATTTGATGAGTATCCGGTAAGTGACTAAGGATTATTCTATTCCTAACATTCAAAATAGTCCAGCAACTGGCGGTAAGGTTAATAAAATATGTAAAAAAAAAAACAAAAGTAAAATATATAATTGAATAAAATAATTAAATAGTTAATTGGAGCACAAGGATGTCAGGACAGGTAATGTGTCACAGCTGCAGCATGTGGGAGCTCCTGGATGCCAGTTTGATCCAGGGCAAACACGTCTGCAGTAAGTGTTTGAAGTTTGAGAAGCTTCGGCTCAAAGTTTAAGCTGGAGGCTGAACTACAGACACTGACGCGTCGGGTAGGGGAAAGCTACCTGGATTCCTTGTACCAGGAGGTAGTCACACCTCTTAGGACAGAGTCTTCTGATTTGGTCAGTGGTCAGGGACAGGAGGGTGTGACTATGAGTGAGGCAGGTAAGGGGACTCAGAGGGCAAGAGTGCAGGAGCCTCAGTCCTTTCAATTGTCCCAACAGGTTTGAGGTTTTTTCAGCTTGTTTAGATGGGAATGGGGGCTGCAGGGTGGATGAGCTGACTGGCCATGTCACTGTGGCACAAGAAGACATTCAAGCTGGGGGAGCAAAAAGGAATGTAGTGGTATTAGGGAATAGTATAGTCAGAGGGATTGACACCATTCTGTGCAGCAAAGAGTGAGAGTCCAGACTGCTGTGTTGCCTGCCTGGTGCCAGGGTTCATGACATCTGCTCAGGGCTGGAGAGGTATTTGCAGTGGAGGGGGAGGACCCAGTTGTCGTGGTCCATGTAGGTACTAACGACATAGGCAGGGTAAAGGAATTGGTTCTGGATAGTCAGTATGAGAACCTAGGCACCAAATTGAGAAGCAGAACCTTAAAGGTCATAAATCTCTGGATTATTACCTGAGCCGTGTGCAAATTAGACAATTACTTGCTGTGCCTGCATACTAGCCTTTTGTGATTCATGCAGCAGGACACCCAGATCCTTCTGCATCTCAGAGCTCTGCAATATCTCAATTTACATAACATGCTTTTTTATTCTTCCTGTCAAAATGGGCAATTTCACATTTTCCCACATTATATTCCATTTACCAGGTCTTTGCCCACTCACTTAACCTGTCTATATCCCTTTGCAGCCTCCTTATGTCTTCTTCACAATTTACATTCCTATCCATCGTTCTGTCATCAGCAAACTTAGCAATCATCCCTTCGATCCCTTTATCAAAGTCATTCATACAAATTTTAAAAAGTTGTGGGCCCAGCACTGATCCCTGTGGCAAACCATTCATTACATTTTTCCAACCAGAAAATCACCCTTATGCTGACTGCTTCCTGTTAGCTAGCCAATCTTCTATCCATGCCAGTATGTTACCCCCTGTACCATGAGCTTTTATTTTCCGTAATAACCTTTGATGTGGCCCCTTATCAAATACCTCCTGGAAATCTAAGTACAGTACATCCACCGGTTCCCCTTTATCCATAGCACATGTTACTTGCCTCAAAGAACTCCAATAAGTTGTTTAAACATGAAGAGAAGCCTCACTGAATTAGGAATGGTGGTTTGGTCACTATGAAATTGAGTTTTAAAAGCCTGCAGGCATGCTGGGTTCAACTAATCACAGAATCCTAGAACTGTTGCAGTGCAGGAGGGAGGTCATTGGTCCATCTGCACTGGCTCTCTGAATTAGCAACTCACCTAGTACCATTCTCCTACCTTCTCCCCTTAACCCTGGACATTCTACCTTTTCAGAAAACAGTCTGACCCCCTTTTGAATGCTTTAATTGCACTTGCCTCCAACACACACTGAGTATTCCAGACCCTAACCTCTTGCTGAGTGAAAAAGTTTTCCCCTCATATCAGCGTTGCTTCTTTTACTAATTACTTTAAATCTGTGCCCTCTTGTTCCCAATCCTTTCACAAGTGGGAGCAGTTTCTCCCTATCTACTCTCCAGACGCCTCATGATTTTGAATACCTCTATCAAATCTCCTCTCAACTGTCTTTTCTCTAAGGAAATCTAATCTATCGTAATAACGGAAGTTCCTCATCCTTGGAACCATTCTTGTGAGTCTCTTCTGCACTCTCTGATGCCTTCACATCTCTCCTAAAGTGCAGCTGGACCAGTGTCTTATACAAGCTCAACATAACCTCCTTGCTCTTGCACTCTATATCCCTAGTAATAAAATTCAGGATACCATATGCATTATTAACTGCTCTGTCAATCTGTCCTGCCACCTTTAATGACTTGTGCACATATGCACCCAGGTCCCTCTGTTCTGGCACCCACTTTACAGTTGTACCTTTATTTTATATTCTCTCCATGTTCTTTCCACCAAAGTTCCTTTTAAAGTTCTACATTGTTCTCCTCACAGTTCACAATGCTTCTAAGCTTTGTATCATCTGCAAATTTTGAAATTGTGCTTGTAGGTCTAGGTCATTAATATGTGTCAGAAAAAGCAAGGGTCCCAACACTGACCCTTGGAGAGCTCCACTACAAACCTTCCTCTAGCCCTGAAAAACAACCATTATTCTGAGTTCTGAAGACTCGAAACGTTACCTCTGTCTTTCTCTCCACTGATGCTGTCAGACCTGCTGAGTTTTTCCAGCAATTTTTGTTTTTATTTTAGTTTCAGATTTCCAGCATCCGCAGTATTTTGCTTTAACCATTATTTTGTTTCCTGTCACTCAGTCAATTTTGTTTCCATGTTGCTACTGTCCCTTTTATTCTATAGTTCTATAACTTTGCTCACAAGTCTGTTGTGCAGCACTGTATCAAATGCCTTTTGGACGTCTATGTACACCACATAGGAACAGGAGGCAGCCATTCATCGAGCCTATTCTGCCATTCAATATGATCATGGTTGATCAAACACTTCAATGCCTTTTACCCACATTATCCCCATAACCCTTTACGTTATTGTTAATCAGAAATCTATCAATCTCTACATTAAACATGCTCAATGACTGAGCTTCCACGACCCTCTGGGGTAGAGAACTCCAAAGATTCACAACCCTTTGAGTGAAGAAATGTCTCCTCATCTTGATCCTAAGTGGCTTCCCCTTCTTTTGAAATTGAGACCTGGTTAGATTCCCCAACCAGGGGAAACATCTTACCTTCATCTAGCCTGCATATTCCTTTTAAGTATTTTGTAGGTTTCAATGAGATCACCTCTCATTCTTCAAAACTCGAGAATACAGACCCAGTTTCTCCAACCACCTCATAAGACGGTCCTGCCATTCCCCGAACAAGCCTGGTAATAATATCCTTTCTGAGGTAAGGGGACCAAAACTCCACACACTACTCCAGGTGCAGTCTAACCAAGCTTCTATACAATTGAAGTAAGACTTTACTACTCCTGTACTCGAATCTCAGAATCTTAACAGCACAGAAGGAGGCCATTTGGCCCATCATGTCTGCACCAGCTCTTCAAATGAGCATTTTGACCTAGTGCCATTGCCCTGCCTTTTCCCTGTACCCCTGCACCTAGCTTCTATTGAAGTAATCATCTAATGCCTTTTTGAATGCCTCGATCGAACCTGCCTCCACCACACTTCCAGGCCGTGCTTTCCAGACCTGAACCACTCGTTGTGTGAAAGAGATTTTTCTCACGTCACATTCGCTTCTTTTGTAAATCACGTTAAAGCTCCCTATCTACTCCGTCCAGCAACCTCATGATTTTGAAACCTTCTATCAAATCTCCTCTCAACCTTCTCCTCTCCCAGGAAAACAGTCACAACTTCTCCAATCTATCCTCATAGCTGAAATTTGTCATCCCTGGAACCATTCTTGTAAACCTCTTCTGCACTCTCTCCACATCCTTCCTATGATATGGTGACCAGAACTGTACACTATTCCAGCTGAGTTCTAACTAGTGTCTTAGATAAGTTCAGCCTCCTTGCCTCTTGTACTCTGTGCTCCTATTAATAAAGCCCAGGATACTTTATGCTTTATTAACTGCTCTTTCCACCTGTTCTGCTGCCTTCAATGATCTATGCACATATATACCTAAGTCTTTCTGCTCCTGCACACCCCCTTCCTTTCCTATTTTTTCTGAACACCTTGTACCTGGGAACATTTAACATCCAGTTCTGCCCTTCCTTGAGCCAGGTCTCTGTTATCGCCACAACATCATATTGCCACAACATCATATTTCCACATGGCAGTCTGCGCTTGTAACTCCCCAATCTTATTTACTATACTCCGTGCATTCACATACATGTGTAATAACCCTGATTTAGATTTTGTTACTTTCTCCCTTACTCTGACTTTACCTATTACTATTCTCTATACTAGTGCTCTCTGTCCCTCCCAGTATTTTGTGCACCCTGGTATTCCCCTCTCATTTTTTTTTCCTTGGTTCCCACACCCCTGCCGAGTTAAAGTCCTCCCAACAGCACTAGCAAAATGCCCCGCAAGGAACTCAGTCCCAGCTCTGTTCAAGTGCAACACGTCTGTCTTGTACAGATGCCATCTTCCCCCAGAGTCAGTCCATGTTGTAGGAAGCTAAAAGCCCTCCCTCCTGCACCATCTTTCCAGCCATGCAGTCATCTGCTTTATCCTCCTATTTCTGTACTCACTGGCATGTGGCACTGGGAGCAATCTGGAAATTACTACATTTGAGGTCCTGCTTGCTAGTTATCTGCCTAGCTCCCTAAATTCTGATTGCAGGACCACATCCCTCTCCCTATCCAAGTCATTGGTCCCAATGCAGACCTTGACCTCTGGCTGTTTACCCTCCCCTAGAAGAATGTCCTGTAGCTGCTCTGTGACATCCTTGACCCTGGCACCAGAGAGGCAACACCCCATCCCGGAGTCACATCTATGGCCACAGAAATACCTGTGTGCCCCCCTAACCAACAAATCCCCCATCACTATATCTCTCCCTTTCTTCCTCTCCTCCTGTACAGCCGAACTATTCATGGTGCCACAAACTTGGCTCTGACTGCACTCCTCTGAGGAACCAGCACCCTCATCAGCTTCTAATTAAAAAACTGATTTGTGAGCAGGACCCCAGGGGACTCCTACTCTACCTGCTTACTTCTCTTGGACTGCCTGGTGGTCACCCATTCCCTCTGTCTCCAGGCCCTTAAGCTGTGGTGTAACCATCTCTCTGACCGTGCTAGCCATGTAGCTCTCACCCTCCCGGATGTGCCACAGTGACTCCAGCCATCGCTTGAGCTCTGAAACCCAGAGCTCAAGTTTCTGCAGCTGACAACACTTCCTGCACACGTTGTTGTCTAGGACACCAGTAGTGTCCATGACTTCGCATATATTACAGGACATGCATTCCACTTGACTGAGCTGCTCTGCCATGTCTTAATTCTACTTCCCTTACATTAACTTTATTCTACTTCGGATTATTTACATTACTTTCTTATATCGGCCCTAAATTTCCCTTATTACTGGTGCTTCGCAGTCAAATCCAACTATAGAAACTTTAAAAATATTGCACTTTTCTAATTTATTCACCAGATCCTACTTACCAAGACCATCACTCTCCTTTCTGAGGAAAGGTAGATAAAGAAAGGAGCACCTCCTCCCTAAACTCCCTCAGTCACCAAACTCCCACTGAAGTACTCTACTACAGCCAAACATAGCACTCCAGTGCAGACTCAAGTCAGCACAATAAGATAGTCTACTTTTATACTCTCTGAAAACCTGATTAAGCCAGTTATCTAATTAACTAGTTCCAGTTGCAAACAGAGCCAGTATGAGCCAACTTGGAAATATTACATTTGGTCCCTACATCTAAATCATTGATATATACTGTAAACAGCTGGTGGGGCCCAAGTACTGATCCTTGCGAAACCCCACTAGTCACAGCCTGTCAACGTGAGAATGACCGTTTATTCCTACTCTGTTTCCTGCCTGTTAGCCAATCCTTAATCCATGTCAGGATATTTCCCCCTATCCCACGTGTTTTTATTGAATTAATTAGTTGCAGTTGTAGTCAGAGACTGTATGAGCCTTGCTTTAAGGCTGGACTAAAATTCACTTCCAACCCTAACACAGCTTTTAGTTAATTGCTAAATTAAAGAAAGTCTAGACTTTAGATAGAATTTAACCCTTAAGCTCCCTCAGTCACCAATCTCCAACTGAAGAGCTCTACTGCAGCTGCTCTACTGCAGCCAGACACAGCACTCCAGTGCAGACCTTAAATCCTCTTGCGATAAAGGTTAGCATTCCATTAACCTTCCTAATTATCTGCTGCACCTGCATGTTAACCTTCAGTGACTTATGGACAAGAACACCCAGGTTCCTTTATACATCTACACTAGCTAATGCCTCACCATTTAAGAAATACCCTGCACATCTGTACCTTCTACCAAAGTGGAGAACCTCACATTTTTCCACCTTATATTCCATCTGCCATGTTCATGCCCACTCACTATGTCAATTCAAATCCCCTGTAGCCACTTTATATCATCCTTGCAACACACATTCCTGCCTAGCTTTGTATCATCTACAAACTTGGAAAAATTATATTTGGTCCCTACATCTAAATCATTGATATATACTGTGAACAGCTGAGGCCCAAGTACTGATCCTTGCGATACCCCACTAGTCACAGCCTGTCAATGCGAGAATGACCGTTTATTCCTACTTTGTTTCCTGCCTGTTAACCAATCCTTAGTCCATGCCATGATATTGCCCCCTATCCCACATGTTTTTATTCTGCTAATCAACCTCCTGTGGGAGACTATCAAAAGCTTTCTGAAAATCCAGGTATACTATGTCCATCGACTTTTTTATCAATTTTGTTAGTAACATCCTCAAAAAAACTCCAAGTTCGTCAAACATGATTTCCCATTTGCAAATCTGTACTGACTATGCCCAATCAGACCATGGTTATCCAAGCATCCATTTATCACATCCTTTATCATAGATTCTAGAATTTTCCTTACTACTATTGATGTAATGTTAACAGGTCTGTAGTTCCCTGTTTTCTCTCTCCCTCCCTTCTTAAATAGTGGGGTGATATTTGCTACCTTCCAATCTTCAGGAAACATTCCAGAATCTATAGAATTTTGGAAAATGCTAATGCATCCGCTATATAGCAACCTCTTTCAACACTGGGATGCAAAATATCAGGTCTAGGGGACTTATCAACTTTCAGCCCTATTAATTTCTCCATTACAGCTTCTTTCTTATACCAATTTCCTTTAACTCCTCATTCTCCCTAGTCCCTTAGGTCTCTAAATCTGGGAGATTTCCTGTATCTTCCTCAGTGAAAACAGACACAAAGTTATTATTTGAATTCTCTGCCATTTCTCTATTCCCCATTATGAATTCTCCTGACTCTGCCTGTAATGGGCCCACATTTGTCTTAGCCAAACACTTCCTTTTTACACACCTATAGAAGCTTTCACAGTCCGTTTTTTTGTTTTTTGCTAGATTGCATTCATATTCTATTCCTTCCTTTACTAGTTTCTTGATCTTCATTTGCTGTATTCTAAAAACCTCCCAATCCTCAGGTTTACGACTACTTCTGGCAATTTCATAAGCCTTTTCTTTTAATCTTATACAATCGTTAGCTACCTTTGTCAGCCATGGTTGACTGACTTTTTTTGGGCTTTTGCACCTTGAAGGAGATACATAGGTGATGTAAGCTGTGTAGTAATTCTTTGAAGACTATCTATTGCCTATGTACAGTCAAACCTTTCAATGTATTTTCCCAATCCACCTCAGCCAATTTGTCCCTCATACCTTCATAATTTCCTTTATTCAACTTTAACAGCCTTGCTTCAGAGTGAACTATCTCATTTTCAAACATAATGTAAAATTCTATCATATTGTGGTCACTCATCTCTAAAGGTTCTATTACAACAAGGTTATTAATTAGCCCTTTTTCATTACATAATACTAGATCTAAAACAGCCTGTTGTCTAGTCAGCTCCTTGTTATGACACGGCAGTTGGTAAAGGCCGAGTTATTTGAAATCCCAGAGGGAAACTCTAAACTACTGTCATAATCTATATTTTCAATTAGCATGTTTGAGATGCAGCTCTGAATTCAGAAATGAAATCACCGAGCCTCCAGAGGTTTTTATATAACTTAAACTAAACATTTATTAATTTAACCACAAACCTAAACACATACACATCACCAAATTGCTACCATAACAATTTTAAACAAATCCCCAAATTAATCAGTCCCAGGTAATCTTCCCCAAGACAACAATAACCCATAGACCAGGCAAAGCACATTTTATCTTACAGACTCAAAATGAGGTTCCTTTCAATTTGGTTCCTTTGCAGACACTGTTGTAGGCTCACAGACCTCTGACACCCACAAAACCCTTTTCTGTATATACCTAGCCTTCCCTTTGAATGCAAATTCTCATTGTATCACCAGGCCCTTTGAACTCCACCTCTTCTAACAATAAAACACCTTTCATAGTACCAATTTTATTAGCAATATAAACATATTGTTTGGTTTCCTAGCTAGGTGCAAGATTTCACCCTCAGTCTTTGAATGGTTTATTCAACAAAATGCAAATGCACCCTCTACTGTTTAACATCCCAAAACTACTATACATCAAAGCACCTAGACTAGCTGGCTTTAATCCAATTAAGACACACACATTTACACTCAAAGACACAGATCCTACTACATGTCCAATTTAAAATCATTTCCAATAGCACATACATTAGTATCTTCATGACAATCCTCAACATACTGCTGTAGAAAACCATTCCTAACACACCCCAGAAACTTGTCTTTCACAGCATTAGGGCTCAGTTTGTTTACCCAGTCTTTATGCAGACTGAAGTCAGCCATGATTACCGTATTGCCCATGCTACATGCTTCTCTCATCTCCTGATTAACACCATGCCCCACATTGCCACTACTGTTTGGTGGTCGATAAACAACTCCAACCAGTGTCTCTGCCCTTTGCTGTTTCTTAGCTCCACCCAAACAGATTCCACACATTGTTCTTCCGATCTGAGATCCTCCCTTACTCATGCACTGATTCCATCCTTATTATCAGTGCAACTCTACCTCCTTTCCCTCCTTGTCTGTCCTTCCTAAATGTCGAATATCCTTGAATATTCAGCTACCAGTCTTGGTCACCGTGCAGCCATGTTTCCGTAATGGCAATTATATCATACCCATTTACCTCTATTTGTGCCTTTAGATCATCTACCTTATTGCAAATGCTGCGCGCATTCAGGTTGAGTGCCCTTTGTCTTTTTGACATCATTCCGTATTGGCAGCATACTCAATGCTCTGCTTTGTTTCTCTTGCCTTCTAGTCTCACTACTACTCCCTGTTACCAATTTTACATCATTCCAATTTGGGCCACCCCTCAGGTTCCCACCCCCCTGACAAGCTAGTTTAAACCCTCCCCAACAGCACTAGCAAATCTCCCAGTGAGTAAATCAGTCCCAGTCCTGTTAAGATGTAACCCGTCCACCTTGTACAGGTCTCACCTGCCCCAGAACAGTCCCAATACCTCAGAAATCTGATGCCCTCCCTCCTATACCAGTTCTCCAGCCACGTATTTAATAGATCAATCCTCCTATTCCTATGCTCACTAGCATGTGGCATTAGGAGTAATCCTGAGATTACTGCTCTTGAGGTCCTGCTTTTTAATTTCCTTGCTAATTCCCTGAAATCTGCTTTCAGGACCTCATCCCTCTTCCTATCTATGTCGTTGGAGCCACATGTGCAGACCATGACTTCTGGCTGATCCCTCAACCACCCCCCCGGCCCCCGAAGGATGTCCTGCAGCTATTCTGTGACATCCTTGACCCTGGCACCAGGGAGGCAACACACCATCTTGGAGCCATGTTCACTGCTGCAGAAACACCCGTCTGATCCTCTGACTATGGAACCCCCTTTCACTATTGCCCTTCCATTCTTCTTCCTCGCACCCCGTATAGCTGAGCAGCCTGTGGTGCCACATGCTCCCCTGAGGAACCATTGCCCTCACCAGCATCCAAAATGGAAAACCGATTAGCAAGCAGGATAGACTCGGGGCTCCTGCACTACCTTCCTCGTTCTCTTAGACTGCCTGGCGGTCACCGATTTCCCTCTCTAGCTGTATGTTTCTGACTAGTGGTGTGACCACCTCCCTAAACATGCTATCTACATAATCCTTTGCTTCACGAATGCACAACAATGACAACAGTCGCTGCTCAATTTCTGAAACCTGGAGCTCAAGCTTGTGCAGCTGGTGACACTTCCTACAGACGTGTTTGTCAGGGACAAATGCTGTGCCCACAACTTCACACATAGTGCAGGATGCACGCTCCACTTGGCTGAGCTGACCTGCCATCCTGCAATTCTTAAAAAAAATATATATTTATTACACTTAGAGCAAGTAGAATAAGTTACTAGTAACTTTACTATACTTATGCTAACTATATCTTACTTTGGTTTACTTTATTACTTTATTTTACTTTGGCTTGATTTACTTCCCTATTGCGAGCATTGCTTACTGCAATCCATGTAGTTACTTCTTTATAAATGATATATTTTTCAAGTTTTAAGCTATTTAAACACACTCCCTAACAGCAGCTTCTCACCAGCTAATGAACTTAGATTTCCTGTGATGTCACTCCTGGATTATTTTCAAATTCAGCCCACTGCCCAAGTAGAGGTGTCCCTCGCTGTCCCTCGCTGTCCCTCGCTGTCCGGCTGTCTCTGCTCCCGGAAGGTGAGTGAAGGCCCCAAGCCTCGCCCTCTATTTATCTGCTGCCTGAGTAGAGGTGTCCTTCGCGGGTCTGACTGTCTCAGCTCCCTGAAAGCATTGGCCTCATCAACCCTTTCTGTTACCTCTTCAAAAAAACTTAGTTAGGCATGAGTTTCCCTTAAGAAATCCATGCTGGCTTTCCTTAATTAACTTGCATCTGTCCTGAATTATTGTTTCTAGAAGTTTCCTCACCACTGATGTTAAATTGACTGGCCTTTAGTTGCTGGGCTTATCCTTACAACCTTTTTGAACAAGGGTGTAACGTTTGCAATTGTCCAATCCTCCAGCACCACCCCTCAATCTAAGGAAGACTGAAAAATTATGGCCATTGCCTCCACAATTTCCACTCTCACTTCCCGTATTATCCTTGGATGCATCTCATCTCAGCTCCAGGACATCACTGCAGGAGTTCCTCAGGGTAGTGTCCTTGGCCCAAACATCTTCAGCTGCTTCTTCAATGACCTTCCTTCCATCATAAGGTCAGAAGTGGAGATGCTCGCTGATGTTTGCACAATGTTCAGCACCATTCACAACTCCTCAGATACTGAAGCAGTCCATGTCCAAATGCAGCAAGACCTGGACAATATCCAGGCTTGAGCTGACAAGTGGCAAGTAACATTCATGCCACACAAGTGTCAGGCAATGACCATCTCCAACAAGAGAGAATATACCCATTGCCTCTGGATGTTCAATGGCATTACCATCACTGAATCCCTCACTATCAACATCCTGGGGGTTACCTTTGACCAGAAACTGAACTGGACTAGCCATATAAATACTGTGGCTACAAGAGCAGATCAGAGGCTAGGAATGCTGTGATGAGTGACTCACCTCCTGACTCCCCAAAGCGTGTCCAGCATCTACAAGGCACAAGTCAGGAGTGTGATGGAATACTCCCCACTTGCCTGGATGAGTGCAGCTCCCACAACACTCAAGAAGCTGGACACCATCCAGGACAAAGCAGCCACTTGATTGGCACCACATCCACAAACATTCACTCCCTCCCCCACCGACACACAGTAGCAGCAGTGTGTGTACCATCTACAAGATGCACTGCAGGAATTCACCAAGGCTCCTTAGACAGTATCTTCCAAACCCATGACCACTACCATCTAGAAAGAAAAAGGCAGCAGACACATGGGAACACCACCAACTGGAAGTTCCCCTACAAGCCACTCACCATCCTGACTTGGAAATATATCACTGTTCCTTCACCGTCGCTGGGTCAAAATCCTGGAACTCCCTCCCTAACAGCACTGTGGGTGTACCTACACCACACGGACAAAATCCTGGAACTCCCTCCCTAACAGCACTGTGGGTGTACCTACACCACACGGACACAATCCTGGAACTCCCTCCCTAACAGCGCTGTGGGTGTACCTACACCACATGGACACAATCCTGGAACTCCCTCCCTAACAGCGCTGTGGGTGTACCTACACCACATGGACAAAATCCTGGAACTCCCTCCCTAACAGCACTGTGGGTGTACCTACACCACATGGACAAAATCCTGGAACTCCCTCCCTAACAGCACTGTGGGTGTACCTACACCACATGGACAAAATCCTGGAACTCCCTCCCTAACAGCACTGTGGGTGTACCTACACCACATGGACCGCAGTGGTTCAAGAAGGCAGCTCACCACCACCTTCTCAAGGGCAACTAGGGATGGGCAATAAATGCTGGCCCAGCCAGTGATGTCCACATCCCGTAAATGACTATATTAAAAAAATTCATCTGTTTCTAGTGCCTTATTAACTTTAAGTACCAATAACCTATCCAATACCACCACCTTTTCAATTTTAAACCCATTTAGTTTCTGAATTTCCTCCTCTTTCACCATGGCCTGGGTCGCATATTCTTCCTTGGAAAAGACAGGTGCAAAGTATTCACTTAATATAGGAAGGTAGAAAATAAGAGCAGGAGTAGGCCATTCAGCCCTGTCAAGAAGCTATTAATGTATATAATATTTTGGAAAATATTTTTCTTTTATAACAGAGGTTTAGTCTGTGAGTGTGTCTTAATTAGATTGAAGTAGCTAGTCTGGGTGCTTTGTTATGTACTAGTTTTGATATGTTTGGCTGCATTTGCATTTTTTGAATAGACCATTCAAGAAGTGGGGTGAAAACTGACACCTTCTAGCAGTCACCAAGCAATATGTTTATATTACTAATAAAATTGGTACGGTGAAAGGGGTTTTATTGTTAAAAGGTGAAGTTCAAAGAGGCTGGTGAGACAATGAGAATTGGAATTCAATCAGTGGTGGTAGGTATAACTTCAGTAGTTTTCGGGTGTACAGAGCAGAGGCAATGTGAGATCAAAAGGCAGCTGGAAGCCTTCACCTGACTCCACAGTGAAAGGAACCTCATTTTGAATGTGTAAGGTGAAAATGCTTTGCCTGTTTGGTTATGTCTGTGGGTAGCTGCTGCCTTAATGGAGACTAGTTTGGGAATTTGTTAGAAGTTATGATAGTAATTTATAGCCAGGTGTAGATCTATTTTAGCCTGTGCAAATTAATTAAATGTTTCATGTAGTTTAATGTAAAACCTCGAGAACTGGTGGTCTGACTCCTGAACTTAGAGTCGCATCTCAAACATAACACTTAAAATTATAGGTTATGACAGTTGTTTATAGTTTCCTTCTGATATTTTTAAATAACTCAGCTTTATCAACTGCATTGGTCATAACACGCCCTTTGAGCCTGCTCTGCCATTCAAGTATGATCATGGCTGATCCTCTGTCTCAACCCTGTACTCCCGCTCTCTCCCCAAACCCCTTGATGCCTTTAGAGTCCAGAAATCTATCTATTTCCTTCTTAAATATATTCAGTGACTTGGCCTCCACAGTCTCTGTGGTAGAGAATTCCACAGGTTCACCACCCTCTGAGTGAAGGAGTTTCTCCTCATCTCTGTCCTAAATGGTCTACCCCATATCCTGAGATTGTGGCCCCTTGTTCTAGACCCTCCCAGTCAGAGGAAACATCATCCCTGCATCCAGTCTGTCCAGCCCTGTCAGAATTTTATAGATTTCTATGAGATTCCCTCTCATTCTTCTAAACTCCAGTGAATACAGGCCCAGTCAGCCCAATCTATCCTCATATGATAATCCCATCGTCCCAGGAATCAGCCTGGTGAACCTTCACTGCACTCCCTCTATGACAAGTATATCCTTTCTTATGCCCCCTGTCTCCAGGTGTAAATCCCCTTTTTGGGCCCTCATCATCCCTACTCCTTTTACCAGCCTTTTACACTTCTCAATTCCCTTTGGGATTGTGATAGAGGAAAACTATTCCCTCTGCCCATAGATTTAAAATTATTGACAAAAGACAAATGGAGTTAAGAATAATTTTTTCACTGAGTTATTGGGACATGGAATACTGTAGCTGAAAAGGTGGTGAAAGCTGACTCTAAGAATAATTTTAAAAGGGAGTTGGACAGGTGCTCGAGAATGAGAAGGGTTATGGAGAGAAAGCGGGATTGAGCAGAACTGTTCTTCCAAAGGCCCAGCCTAGAGACGATGGGCTGGATTGCAATATTCTATCTTGTAAGTTTCTATGATTGTGTTTTTAAGGATACTGGATTGAGACATGAGTCTGTGTTGACTGAGGGACCTCTGGTTTGGAAGTATAAACTTGAAGTGGAAGGAGGAGATCCATGGGAAAGTAGTCGAAATGGATCCCCCTCAATCCTGCTGATGGTTCAGTGAGCAGCAGAGCTAAACAGCAGAGCTCTGATCCCTGGGATGTGTTTGTTGATGTTGGCTGTGGCACCACTATCCGACTCAGTATTTCTTTATTGAAGGGCTCCTTGGCTCAGATACCTGGGTGATCTGAGTTTGAAAAGGACGTGGAGAGTGGGGGGAATTCAGTTTGGGTACCTTGGGTACGTTGCTGGGAGTCGGAGTGGAGCAGACCTACAGGAGACAGTCGGGTGCTGAGCAGCACCTATAAATACAGATGGGGATTGCAGAGCGGCTTACCTTGCTGGGAGTGGGAGTGGGGCCGGGGGCGGGGCTGGGCCTGGAGAGCAGGGGGTGGGGCTGAGGGGGTGGGGGTGGGGCCAGGGGCGGGGCTGGGGGAGCGGGGGCGGGGCCGGGGCGGTGCTGGGGGAGCGGGGGGCGGGGCTGGGGGAGCGGGGGCGGGGCTGGGGCGGTGCTGGGGGAGCGGGGGCGGGGCTGGGGGAGCGGGGGGGCGGGGCTGGGGGAGCGGGGGCGGGGCCGGGGCGGTGCTGGGGGAGCGGGGGCGGGGCTGGGGGAGAGGGGGCGGGGCCTGGGCGGGGCTGGGGGAGCGGGGGCGGGGCTGGGGGAGCGGGGGCGGGGCCTGGGCGGTGCTGGGGGAGCGGGGGCGGGGCTGGGGGAGTGGGGGTGGGGCCAGGGGCGGGGCTGGGGGAGCGGGGGCAGGGCCAGGGCGGTGCTGGGGGAGCGGGGGCGGGGCTGGGGGAGCGGGGGCGGGGCCGGGGCGGGGCTGGAGGAGCGGGGGCGGGGCCGGGGCGGGGCTGGGGGAGTGGGGCGGTCGTGGGGGGGGGCGGGGCTGTGGGGGTCAGAGAGAAGAAGCAACTGTGATGTCACGGGAAGCTGGTAAGCTGATTGGCCGGTAGGTGCTCAGTCTAAGGGACAGTGTGTGAGAAACCAGCTCAGGACAGGTGAGTTCAGGGAGATCCATAAATACAAAGAACTAAAACTTTAAAATAATAAACCAAACCTTGAAATCTTTAAAATCAAACAATAAAGATTTACAAAAGGCAATAAAAATAATTTAAACAAATATCTAAAACACATTCCTTGTAGTTAAGAAGTGTATAACCTTTAGTAATCAGCGGTGCTAACATTGAATAAACACAGTAACCTGTAGCATGTTTTCTTCTTATGTAATTAAAGTAAATTAACTAAACAACATAAGTTAGAATGGTGGGACAGGGGTTATGTTGCAGCTGTGGAATGTGGGCGCTTTTGATGCCAAGGCGATCCAGGACAAACACGTCGGCAGGAAGTGTAAGCAGCTTGAGGAATTCCAGATCAGGATTATTGATCTGGAAGCCGAAATGCAGACATTGCACAACATAAGGGAGGGGGAGAAATACCTGGGCGCTTTGTTCCAGAAGACAGTCACACCTCTTGGAAGAGGGTCATCTGTTTTGGTCAGCAGTGAGGGACAGGAGGATGTGACTGTCAGTGAGGCAGGTAATGGGACCGAGCAGACAGTGGGGGAGGAGACTCAGGCTTTGCAATTGTCAAACAGGTTTGAGCTGCTCACAACCTGTGTGAATTAAAGCAAAGTCTGCAAGGTGGATGAGCTGACTGGCCATGGCACTGTGATACAGGAGGCCGTTCAAGTCAGAGGGAGCATCAATCATTAAAGAGGTTATAGCTAGACACTTAGAAGAACCCAAGGCAATTGGAAAGCGTCAGCATGGTTTTGTGAAAGGAAAATCATGTTTAACCTATTGGAGTTTTTTGAAGGAGTATTATGTGCAGTGGATAAAGGGGAGCCTGTAGACATGCTGTACTTGCATTTCCAGAAGGCATTTGATAAGGTGCCACATCAAAATTATATTGGAAAATAGAACCGCATGGTGTAGTGGGTAACATTAACATGGATAGAAGATTGGCTGCTGGCAGAAAGCAGACAGTATGCATAAATGGGTCATTTTCTGATTGGCAGGATGTGACCAGTGGAGTCCCACAGGGGTCTGTACTGGGACCTCAACTTTTTACGATTTACATCAATGACTTAGATGAGGGGAGTGAAGACATGGTAGCTAAACTTACAGATGACACAAATATAGGTAGGAAAGTATGTTGTGAAGAGGACATGAAATTGCAGATGGATACAGATAGGTTGAGTGAGTGGGCAAAGATCTGGCAGATGGAGTTTAATGTGGGAAAATGTGAAATTGTTCACTTTGGCAGGAAGAACAAAAAAGCAGAGTATTACTTAAATGGAGAATGACTGCAGAATTCTGAGGTGCGGAGGGATTTCTAGGTGTTCTAGTACATGAGTCACAAAAAGTTAGTATGCAGGTACAGCAAGTAATTAGCTAATGGAACGCTATCCTTTATTATGAGAGGGATTGAACATAAAAGTAAGGATGTTATGCTTCAGTTATACAAGGTATTGGTGAGACTGCACCTCGAATACTGTGTGCAGTTTCAGTCTCCTTATTTAAGGAAGGATGTAAATACATTGGAGACGGTTCAGAGGAGGTTTACTGGATTGATACCTGGAATGAGTGGGTTGTCTTATTCGGAAAGGTTGGACAGACTGGGCTTGTTTCCACTGGAGTTTAGAAGAGTGAGGGGGGATTTGATTGAAGTTTACAAGATCCTGAACAGCCTTGACAAGGTGGACATGGAAAGGATGTTTCCTCTTGTGGGTGAGTCCAGAACTAGGGGGCACTGTTTTAAAATTAGGGATTGTCCTTTTAGGACAGAGATGAGAATTTTTTTCTCTCAGAGGATTGTGTGACTTTGGAATTCTCTGCCTCAGAAGCTGATGGAGGCGTGGTCATTGAATATTTTTAAGGCAGAGGTAGATAGATTCTTGTTAGACAAGGGAATCAAAGGTTATTGAGGGTAGATGGGAATGTGGAGATCAAAACACAATCATATCAGCCATGATCTTACTGAATGGAGGAGCAGGCTTGAGGGGCCGAATGGACTCCTCCTGTTCCTGTATCTTATGTTCTAATCAGTCTGCACCTGTCAGACTATATGGCAGGGACAAAGCAGCACCTTTGGGAGAGGAGGTGAGAGCAGCACCTTTGGGAGAGGAGGCGAGAACAGCACCTTTGGGAGGGGAGGTGAGAACAGCACCTTTGGGAGATGAGGGGAGAACAGCAACTTTGGGAGAGGAGGTGAGAGCAGCACCTTTGGGTGAGGAGGCGAGAACAGCACCTTTGGGAGATGAGGGGAGAACAGCACCTTTGGGAGGGGAGGCGAGAACAGCACCTTTGGGAGATGAGGGGAGAACAGCACCTTTGGGAGAGGAGGTGAGAACAGCACCTTTGGGAGGGGAGGGGAGAACAGCACCTTTGGGAGATGAGGGGAGAACAGCACCTTTGGGAGATGAGGGGAGAACAGCACCTTTGGGAGATGAGGGGAGAACAGCACCTTTGGGAGATGAGGGGAGGTGAGAGCAGCACCTTTGGGAGGGGAGGGGAGAACAGCACCTTTGGGAGATGAGGGGAGAACAGCACCTTTGGGAGATGAGGGGAGAACAGCACCTTTGGGAGAGGAGGTGAGAGCAGCACCTTTGGGAGATGAGGTGAGAGCAGCACCTTTGGGAGATGAGGGGAGAACAGCACCTTTGGGAGAGGAGGTGAGAGCAGCACCTTTGGGAGAGGAGGGGAGGGGAGAACAGCACCTTTGGGAGATGAGGGGAGAACAGCACCTTTGGGAGATGAGGGGAGAACAGCACCTTTGGGAGATGAGGTGAGAACAGCACCTTCGGGAGATGAGGTGAGAACAGCACCTTTGGGAGATGAGGTGAGAGCAGCACCTTTGGGAGATGAGGTGAGAGCAGCACCTTTGGGTGAGGAGGTGAGAACAGCACCTTTGGGAGAGGAGGTGAGAGCAGCACCTTTGGGAGATGAGGGGAGAACAGCACCTTTGGGAGATGAGGTGAGAACAGCACCTTTGGGAGATGAGGTGAGAACAGCACCTTTGGGAGAGGAGGTGAGAACAGCACCTTTGGGAGGGGAGGTGAGAACAGCACCTTTGGGAGGGGAGGGGAGAACAGCACCTTTGGGAGATGAGGGGAGAACAGCACCTTTGGGAGATGAGGGGAGAACAGCACCTTTGGGAGATGAGGTGAGAACAGCACCTTTGGGAGATGAGGTGAGAGCAGCACCTTTGGGAGAGGAGGCGAGAACAGCACCTTTGGGAGAGGAGGCGAGAACAGCACCTTTGGGAGATGAGGTGCGAACAGCACCTTTGGGAGATGAGGTGAGAACAGCACCTTTGGGAGATGAGGTGAGAGCAGCACCTTTGGGAGATGAGGTGAGAGCAGCACCTTTGGGAGATGAGGGGAGGTGAGAGCAGCACCTTTGGGAGATGAGGTGAGAACAGCACCTTTGGGAGATGAGGGGAGGTGAGAGCAGCACCTTTGGGAGATGAGGTGAGAACAGCACCTTTGGGAGATGAGGGGAGAACAGCACCTTTGGGAGATGAGGGGAGGTGAGAACAGCACCTTTGGGAGGGGAGGTGAGAACAGCACCTTTGGGAGATGAGGGGAGAACAGCACCTTTGGGAGAGGAGGGGAGAACAGCACCTTTGGGAGATGAGGTGAGAGCAGCACCTTTGGGAGATGAGGGGAGAACAGCACCTTTGGGAGATGAGGGGAGGTGAGAACAGCACCTTTGGGAGGGGAGGTGAGAGCAGCACCTTTGGGAGATGAGGGGAGGTGAGAACAGCACCTTTGGGAGGGGAGGTGAGAGCAGCACCTTTGGGTGATGAGGGGAGGTGAGAACAGCACCTTTGGGAGATGAGGGGAGAACAGCACCTTTGGGAGATGAGGGGAGGTGAGAACAGCACCTTTGGGAGGGGAGGGGAGAACAGCACCTTTGGGAGATGAGGTGAGAACAGCACCTTTGGGAGGGGAGGTGAGAACAGCACCTTTGGGAGATGAGGTGAGAACAGCACCTTTGGGAGATGAGGGGAGGTGAGAGCAGCACCTTTGGGAGAGGAGGTGAGAACAGCACCTTTGGGAGATGAGGGGAGAACAGCACCTTTGGGAGATGATGGGAGAACAGCACCTTTGGGAGATGAGGGGAGAACAGCACCTTTGGGAGATGAGGTGAGAACAGCACCTTTGGGAGATGAGGGGAGAACAGCACCTTTGGGAGAAGAGGTGAGAACAGCACCTTTGGGAGATGAGGTGAGAGCAGCACCTTTGGGAGATGAGGTGAGAACAGCACCTTTGGGAGATGAGGTGAGAACAGCACCTTTGGGAGAGGAGGTGAGGTGAGAACAGCACCTTTGGGAGAGGAGGTGAGAGCAGCACCTTTGGGAGATGAGGGGAGAGCAGCACCTTTGGGAGATGAGGAGAGAGCAGCACCTTTGGGAGAGGAGGTGAGGTGAGAACAGCACCTTTGGGAGAGGAGGTGAGAGCAGCACCTTTGGGAGAGGAGGGGAGGGGAGAACAGCACCTTTGGGAGATGAGGGGAGAACAGCACCTTTGGGAGAGGAGGTGAGAACAGCACCTTTGGGAGATGAGAGGAGGTGAGAACAGCACCTTTGGGAGGGGAGGTGAGAGCAGCACCTTTGGGAGATGAGGTGAGAGCAGCACCTTTGGGAGATGAGGGGAGAACAGCACCTTTGGGAGATGAGGGGAGGTGAGAACAGCACCTTTGGGAGAGGAGGTGAGAACAGCACCTTTGGGAGAGGAGGGGAGAACAGCACCTTTGGGAGATGAGGGGAGAACAGCATCTTTGGGAGATGAGGGGAGAACAGCACCTTTGGGAGATGAGGGGAGAACAGCACCTTTGGGAGATGAGGTGAGAACAGCACCTTTGGGAGATGAGGTGAGAGCAGCACCTTTGGGAGAGGAGGGGAGGGGAGAACAGCACCTTTGGGAGATGAGGGGAGAACAGCACCTTTGGGAGAGGAGGTGAGAACAGCACCTTTGGGAGATGAGGGGAGAGCAGCACCTTTGGGAGATGAGGTGAGAACAGCACCTTTGGGAGAGGAGGTGAGAGCAGCACCTTTGGGAGATGAGGGGAGGTGAGAACAGCACCTTTGGGAGATGAGGGGAGAACAGCACCTTTGGGAGATGAGGTGAGAACAGCACCTTTGGGAGAGGAGGTGAGAACAGCACCTTTGGGAGATGAGGTGAGAACAGCACCTTTGGGAGATGAGGAGAGAACAGCACCTTTGGGAGGGGAGGTGAGAACAGCACCTTTGGGAGATGAGGGGAGAGCAGCACCTTTGGGAGGGGAGGGGAGAACAGCACCTTTGGGAGATGAGGTGAGGTGAGAACAGCACCTTTGGGAGATGAGGTGAGAACAGCACCTTTGGGAGATGAGGTGAGAACAGCACCTTTGGGAGATGAGGTGAGGTGAGAACAGCACCTTTGGGAGATGAGGTGAGAACAGCACCTTTGGGAGATGAGGGGAGGTGAGAGCAGCACCTTTGGGAGATGAGGGGAGAACAGCACCTTTGGGAGATGAGGGGAGAACAGCACCTTTGGGAGATGAGGGGAGAGCAGCACCTTTGGGAGGGGAGGGGAGAACAGCACCTTTGGGAGATGAGGTGAGGTGAGAACAGCACCTTTGGGAGATGAGCTGAGGTGAGAACAGCACCTTTGGGAGATGAGGTGAGAACAGCACCTTTGGGAGATGAGGTGAGAACAGCACCTTTGGGAGATGAGGTGAGGTGAGAACAGCACCTTTGGGAGATGAGGTGAGAACAGCACCTTTGGGAGATGAGGGGAGGTGAGAGCAGCACCTTTGGGAGATGAGGGGAGAACAGCACCTTTGGGAGATGAGGGGAGAACAGCACCTTTGGGAGATGAGGGGAGAGCAGCACCTTTGGGAGATGAGGGGAGAGCAGCACCTTTGGGAGATGAGGGGAGAACAGCACCTTTGGGAGGGGAGGTGAGAACAGCACCTTTGGGAGATGAGGTGAGAACAGCACCTTTGGGAGATGAGGGGAGAGCAGCACCTTTGGGAGATGAGGTGAGAGCAGCACCTTTGGGTGAGGAGGTGAGAACAGCACCTTTGGGAGATGAGGGGAGAACAGCACCTTTGGGAGATGAGGTGAGAACAGCACCTTTGGGAGATGAGGTGAGAACAGCACCTTTGGGAGGGGAGGGGAGAACAGCACCTTTGGGAGATGAGGGGAGGTGAGAACAGCACCTTTGGGAGATGAGGGGAGAACAGCACCTTTGGGAGATGAGGTGAGAACAGCACCTTTGGGAGGGGAGGGGAGAACAGCACCTTTGGGAGGGGAGGTGAGAACAGCACCTTTGGGAGATGAGGTGAGAACAGCACCTTTGGGAGATGAGGTGAGAACAGCACCTTTGGGAGAGGAGGTGAGAACAGCACCTTTGGGAGATGAGGTGAGAGCAGCACCTTTGGGAGAGGAGGGGAGGTGAGAACAGCACCTTTGGGAGGGGAGGGGAGAACAGCACCTTTGGGAGATGAGGGGAGAACAACACCTTTGGGAGATGAGGGGAGGTGAGAACAGCACCTTTGGGAGATGAGGGGAGAACAGCACCTTTGGGAGATGAGGGGAGAACAGCACCTTTGGGAGATGAGGGGAGGTGCGAACAGCACCTTTGGGAGGGGAGGGGAGAACAGCACCTTTGGGAGATGAGGGGAGAACAGCACCTTTGGGAGATGAGGGGAGGTGAGAACAGCACCTTTGGGAGATGAGGGGAGGTGAGAACAGCACCTTTGGGAGGGGAGGTGAGTGCAGCACCTTTGGGAGATGAGAGGAGGTGAGAACAGCACCTTTGGGAGGGGAGGTGAGAGCAGCACCTTTGGGAGATGAGGGGAGGTGAGAACAGCACCTTTGGGAGATGAGGTGAGAGCAGCACCTTTGGGAGATGAGGTGAGAGCAGCACCTTTGGGAGATGAGGTGAGAACAGCACCTTTGGGAGAGGAGGTGAGAACAGCACCTTTGGGAGATGAGGTGAGAGCAGCACCTTTGGGAGATGAGGTGAGAACAGCACCTTTGGGAGAGGAGGTGAGAACAGCACCTTTGGGAGATGAGGTGAGAACAGCACCTTTGGGAGATGAGGAGAGAACAGCACCTTTGGGAGAGGAGGTGAGAACAGCACCTTTGGGAGATGAGGTGAGAGCAGCACCTTTGGGAGAGGAGGGGAGAACAGCACCTTTGGGAGATGAGGTGAGAGCAGCACCTTTGGGAGATGAGGGGAGGTGAGAGCAGCACCTTTGGGAGATGAGGGGAGAACAGCACCTTTGGGAGAGGAGGTGAGAACAGCACCTTTGGGAGGGGAGGTGAGAACAGCACCTTTGGGAGATGAGGTGAGAGCAGCACCTTTGGGAGAGGAGGTGAGAACAGCACCTTTGGGAGATGAGGAGAGAGCAGCACCTTTGGGAGAGGAGGTGAGGTGAGAACAGCACCTTTGGGAGGGGAGGTGAGAGCAGCACCTTTGGGAGATGAGGGGAGAGCAGCACCTTTGGGAGATGAGGGGAGAGCAGCACCTTTGGGAGATGAGGGGAGAACAGCACCTTTGGGAGATGAGGGGAGAGCAGCACCTTTGGGAGGGGAGGTGAGAGCAGCACCTTTGGGAGAGGAGGGGAGGGGAGAACAGCACCTTTGGGAGATGAGGGGAGAACAGCACCTTTGGGAGAGGAGGTGAGAACAGCACCTTTGGGAGATGAGGGGAGAGCAGCACCTTTGGGAGATGAGGTGAGAACAGCACCTTTGGGAGAGGAGGTGAGAGCAGCACCTTTGGGAGATGAGGGGAGAGCAGCACCTTTGGGAGAGGAGGGGAGAACAGCACCTTTGGGAGGGGAGGTGAGAACAGCACCTTTGGGAGATGAGGTGAGAACAGCACCTTTGGGAGATGAGGGGAGAACAGCACCTTTGGGTGAGGAGGTGAGAACAGCACCTTTGGGAGGGGAGGTGAGAACAGCACCTTTGGGAGATGAGGGGAGAACAGCACCTTTGGGAGAGGAGGGGAGAACAGCACCTTTGGGAGATGAGGGGAGAACAGCACCTTTGGGAGATGAGGGGAGGTGAGAACAGCACCTTTGGGAGGGGAGGTGAGTGCAGCACCTTTGGGAGATGAGGGGAGGTGAGAACAGCACCTTTGGGAGGGGAGGTGAGAGCAGCACCTTTGGGAGATGAGGGGAGAACAGCACCTTTGGGAGATGAGGGGAGGTGAGAACAGCACCTTTGGGAGGGGAGGGGAGAACAGCAACTTTGGGAGATGAGGGGAGAACAGCACCTTTGGGAGATGAGGGGAGAACAGCACCTTTGGGAGAGGAGGTGAGAACAGCACCTTTGGGAGAGGAGGTGAGAACAGCACCTTTGGGAGATGAGGGGAGAACAGCACCTTTGGGAGATGAGGGGAGAACAGCACCTTTGGGAGATGAGGGGAGAACAGCACCTTTGGGAGATGAGGTGAGAACAGCACCTTTGGGAGATGAGGTGAGAGCAGCACCTTTGGGAGAGGAGGTGAGAACAGCACCTTTGGGAGATGAGGTGAGAGCAGCACCTTTGGGAGATGTGGTGAGAGCAGCACCTTTGGGAGATGAGGTGAGAACAGCACCTTTGGGAGAGGAGGTGAGAACAGCACCTTTGGGAGATGAGGTGAGAACAGCACCTTTGGGAGAGGAGGTGAGAACAGCACCTTTGGGAGATGAGGGGAGAGCAGCACCTTTGGGAGGGGAGGGGAGAACAGCACCTTTGGGAGATGAGGTGAGGTGAGAACAGCACCTTTGGGAGAGGAGGTGAGAACAGCACCTTTGGGAGGGGAGGTGAGAACAGCACCTTTGGGAGAGGAGGTGAGAGCAGCACCTTTGGGAGAGGAGGGGAGAACAGCACCTTTGGGAGATGAGGGGAGAGCAGCACCTTTGGGAGATGAGGGGAGAGCAGCACCTTTGGGAGATGAGGGGAGAACAGCACCTTTGAGAGATGAGGGGAGAACAGCACCTTTGGGAGGGGAGGTGAGAACAGCACCTTTGGGAGATGAGGTGAGAACAGCACCTTTGGGAGATGAGGGGAGGTGAGAACAGCACCTTTGGGAGATGAGGTGAGAGCAGCAGCTTTGGGAGATGAGGTGAGAGCAGCACCTTTGGGTGAGGAGGTGAGAACAGCACCTTTGGGAGATGAGGGGAGAACAGCACCTTTGGGAGATGAGGGGAGAACAGCACCTTTGGGAGATGAGGGGAGGTGCGAACAGCACCTTTGGGAGGGGAGGGGAGAACAGCACCTTTGGGAGATGAGGGGAGAACAGCACCTTTGGGAGATGAGGGGAGGTGAGAACAGCACCTTTGGGAGATGAGGGGAGGTGAGAACAGCACCTTTGGGAGGGGAGGTGAGAGCAGCACCTTTGGGAGATGAGGGGAGGTGAGAACAGCACCTTTGGGAGATGAGAGGAGGTGAGAACAGCACCTTTGGGAGGGGAGGTGAGAGCAGCACCTTTGGGAGATGAGGGGAGGTGAGAATAGCACCTTTAGGAGGGGAGGTGAGAGCAGCACCTTTGGGAGATGAGGTGAGAGCAGCACCTTTGGGAGATGAGGGGAGGTGAGAACAGCACCTTTGGGAGGGGAGGGGAGAACAGCACCTTTGGGAGAGGAGGTGAGAGCAGCACCTTTGGGTGATGAGGGGAGGTGAGAACAGCACCTTTGGGAGATGAGGGGAGAACAGCACCTTTGGGAGATGAGGGGAGAACAGCACCTTTGGGAGAGGAGGTGAGAACAGCACCTTTGGGAGAGGAGGGGAGAACAGCACCTTTGGGAGATGAGGGGAGAACAGCACCTATGGGAGATGAGGGGAGGTGAGAACAGCACCTTTGGGAGATGAGGGGAGAACAGCACCTTTGGGAGATGAGGTGAGAACAGCACCTTTGGGAGAGGAGGTGAGAACAGCACCTTTGGGAGAAGAGGTGAGAGCAGCACCTTTGGGAGATGAGGTGAGAGCAGCACCTTTGGGAGAGGAGGTGAGAACAGCACCTTTGGGAGATGAGGTGAGAGCAGCACCTTTGGGAGATGAGGTGAGAGCAGCACCTTTGGGAGATGAGGTGAGAACAGCACCTTTGGGTGATGAGTGGAGGTGAGAGCAGCACCTTTGGGAGATGAGGTGAGAACAGCACCTTTGGGAGATGAGGTGAGAGCAGCATCTTTGGGAGAGGAGGTGAGAGCAGCACCTTTGGGAGAGGAGGGGAGAACAGCACCTTTGGGAGATGAGGGGAGAGCAGCACCTTTGGGAGATGAGGGGAGAACAGCACCTTTGGGAGGGGAGATGAGAACAGCACCTTTGGGAGATGAGGTGAGAACAGCACCTTTGGGAGATGAGGGGAGAACAGCACCTTTGGGAGGGGAGGTGAGAACAGCACCTTTGGGAGATGAGGGGAGAACAGCACCTTTGGGAGATGAGGGGAGAACAGCACCTTTGGGAGATGAGGGGAGAACAGCACCTTTGGGAGAGGAGGTGAGAACAGCACCTTTGGGAGAGGAGGTGAGAACAGCACCTTTGGGAGATGAGGGGAGAACAGCACCTTTGGGTGAGGAGGTGAGAACAGCACCTTTGGGAGATGAGGGGAGAACAGCACCTTTGGGAGAGGAGGGGAGGTGAGAACAGCACCTTTGGGAGGGGAGGGGAGAACAGCACCTTTGGGAGAGGAGGCGAGAACAGCACCTTTGGGAGATGAGGGGAGAACAGCACCTTTGGGAGATGAGGGGAGGTGAGAACAGCACCTTTGGGAGGGGAGGGGAGAACAGCACCTTTGGGAGATGAGGTGAGAGCAGCACCTTTGGGAGATGAGGGGAGAACAGCACCTTTGGGAGAGGAGGTGAGAACAGCACCTTTGGGAGAGGAGGTGAGAACAGCACCTTTGGGAGATGAGGTGAGAGCAGCACCTTTGGGAGATGAGGGGAGGTGAGAGCAGCACCTTTGGGAGATGAGGTGAGAACAGCACCTTTGGGAGAGGAGGTGAGAGCAGCACCTTTGGGAGATGAGGTGAGAGCAGCACCTTTGGGAGATGAGGTGAGAGCAGCACCTTTGGGAGAGGAGGTGAGAGCAGCACCTTTGGGAGATGAGGGGAGAACAGCACCTTTGGGAGATGAGGGGAGAGCAGCACCTTTGGGAGATGAGGTGAGAACAGCACCTTTGGGAGATGAGGTGAGAACAGCACCTTTGGGAGAGGAGGTGAGAACAGCACCTTTGGGAGATGAGGGGAGAACAGCACCTTTGGGAGAGGAGGTGAGAACGGCACCTTTGGGAGATGAGGGGAGAACAGCACCTTTGGGAGGGGAGGTGAGAACAGCACCTTTGGGAGATGAGGGGAGAACAGCACCTTTGGGAGAGGAGGTGAGAACAGCACCTTTGGGAGATGAGCGGAGAACAGCACCTTTGGGTGAGGAGGTGAGAACAGCACCTTTGGGAGATGAGGGGAGAACAGCACCTTTGGGAGGGGAGGTGAGAACAGCACCTTTGGGAGATGAGGGGAGAACAGCACCTTTGGGAGATGAGGTGAGAACAGCACCTTTGGGAGAGGAGGCGAGAACAGCACCTTTGGGAGGCGAGGGGAGAACAGCACCTTTGGGAGATGAGGGGAGGTGAGAGCAGCACCTTTGGGAGGGGAGGGGAGAACAGCACCTTTGGTAGATGAGGGGAGAACAGCAACTTTGGGAGAGGAGGTGAGAACAGCACCTTTGGGAGATGAGGGGAGAACAGCACCTTTGGGAGATGAGGGGAGAACAGCACCTTTGGGAGATGAGGTGAGAACAGCACCTTTGGGAGAGGAGGTGAGAACAGCACCTTTGGGAGATGAGGTGAGAACAGCACCTTTGGGAGATGAGGTGAGAGCAGCACCTTTGGGAGAGGAGGTGAGAACAGCACCTTTGGGAGATGAGGTGAGAGCAGCACCTTTGGGAGAGGAGGTGAGAACAGCACCTTTGGGAGATGAGGGGAGAACAGCACCTTTGGGAGATGAGGTGAGAGCAGCACCTTTGGGAGATGAGGGGAGAACAGCACCTTTGGGAGGCGAGGGGAGAACAGCACCTTTGGGAGATGAGGGGAGGTGAGAGCAGCACCTTTGGGAGATGAGGTGAGAGCAGCACCTTTGGGAGAGGAGGTGAGAACAGCACCTTTGGGAGATGAGGTGAGAGCAGCACCTTTGGGAGAGGAGGTGAGAACAGCACCTTTGGGAGATGAGGGGAGAACAGCACCTTTGGGAGAGGAGGTGAGAACAGCACCTTTGGGAGATGAGGGGAGAACAGCACCTTTGGGAGATGAGGGGAGAACAGCACCTTTGGGAGATGAGGTGAGAGCAGCATCTTTGGGAGAGGAGGCGAGAACAGCACCTTTGGGAGATGAGGGGAGAGCAGCACCTTTGGGAGGGGAGGTGAGAACAGCACCTTTGGGAGATGAGGTGAGAGCAGCATCTTTGGGAGATGAGGTGAGAACAGCACCTTTGGGAGAGGAGGGGCGAACAGCACCTTTGGGAGATGAGGTGAGAGCAGCACCTTTGGGAGAGGAGGGGAGAACAGCACCTTTGGGAGATGAGGTGAGAACAGCACCTTTGGGAGATGAGGGGAGAACAGCACCTTTGGGAGATGAGGGGAGAGCAGCACCTTTGGGAGAGGAGGTGAGAACAGCACCTTTGGGAGATGAGGTGAGAGCAGCACCTTTGGGAGAGGAGGTGAGAACAGCACCTTTGGGAGATGAGGTGAGAGCAGCACCTTTGGGAGAGGAGGTGAGAACAGCACCTTTGGGAGATGAGGGGAGAACAGCACCTTTGGGAGATGAGGTGAGAGCAGCATCTTTGGGAGATGAGGTGAGAGCAGCACCTTTGGGAGATGAGGTGAGAACAGCACCTTTGGGAGATGAGGGGAGAACAGCACCTTTAAGATGAGGGGAGGTGAGAACAGCACCTTTGGGAGGGGAGGTGAGAACAGCACCTTTGGGAGATGAGGTGAGAGCAGCACCTTTGGGAGATGAGGGGAGGTGAGAACAGCACCTTTGGGAGAGGAGGTGAGAACAGCATCTTTGGGAGATGAGGTGAGAGCAGCACCTTTGGGAGATGAGGTGAGAACAGCACCTTTGGGAGATGAGGGGAGGTGAGAGCAGCACCTTTGGGAGATGAGGTGAGAACAGCACCTTTGGGAGATGAGGGGAGAACAGCACCTTTGGGAGATGAGGTGAGAGCAGCACCTTTGGGAGATGAGGTGAGAGCAGCACCTTTGGGAGATGAGGGGAGAACAGCACCTTTGGGAGATGAGGTGAGAACAGCACCTTTGGGAGATGAGGTGAGAGCAGCACCTTTGGGAGAGGAGGTGAGAACAGCACCTTTGGGAGATGAGGGGAGAACAGCACCTTTGGGAGATGAGGTGAGAGCAGCATCTTTGGGAGATGAGGTGAGAGCAGCAACTTTGGGAGGTGAGGTGAGAACAGCACCTTTGGGAGATGAGGTGAGAACAGCACCTTTGGGAGATGAGGGGAGGTGAGAGCAGCACCTTTGGGAGATGAGGTGAGAACAGCACCTTTGGGAGATGAGGTGAGAACAGCACCTTTGGGAGATGAGGTGAGAGCAGCACCTTTGGGAGGGGAGTGGGGACTGAGGGGGTAGGGGTAAGGAAAAGAAAGGTGCGAAAGAGAAGGATTGAGGATGGACTCAAGAAGTTGACCAGATGAGTTTTTTCAACGAACTGACTACAGAGCAGGACAGAGGTTGGATAGTGTGACAAGTGGCTCAGTTCTCAGCTTCTCGACCTACAGTGTGATGGATGCTGATGTCAACTGAAAGGTGCATTTGTGGCCATTCTCAATCAGTCCCACCTTGGTAACTGTATCGAAAATACTATTACAGCTGGTGCAGGAGTGTGGAGGGATCCAGGTCCAGAAGACACTAAAAGCAGTACAGATGCTGCCTGACCTGCTGAGTTTTTTTATCCAGCATTTTTTGTTCTTACCTCAAATATTTAAGTCTGCTTCTTAAAAAAAAGCTATGAAATACTTGCTGGGTTTTATAGCAGAAGGTATGTCATATATAAGTTTAGATGTAATACTGAATCTGTATAAAAGTAGTATCGCTGTAGTTGGAGGATTGATTCATAGAATGGAGGCCTTTCTGCCCGTTGTGTCTGTGCCTGGTCTCTGCATGAGCAATTCAGCTGGTCCCTCTCCCCTGTCCCTTCCCCATAGCCCTGCTAATCTTTTCTCTTGAGATAATTATCCAAATCTTTTTCCAAAGTCATGATTGAACCTGTCTCCACTACTCTCTCTCCTAACTATTCACTGTGTAAAACTGTTTCTCCTCATATCACCTTTAGTTCTTTAGCCATTCACTTTAAATCAATGCATTCCGGTGCTCAACCCTTCCACCAATGGGAACACCTTCTCCTTATCTACTCTGTTCACATCCCTTAAAACTTTGAAACTCCAGGTACGGTCTCACCAAAGTCCTACATCGGAACATAGGACTTAGGAGCAGGAGTAGGCCCTTTGAGCCTGCTTCACCATTCAATAAGATCTTGGCTGATCTGGCTGTGGCCTCAATTCCATTCTCCTGTCAGCTCCCCATAATCCTTAACTCCCTTGTCTATCAAGAATCTGTCTAACTCAGCCTTGAATATATTCAATGATCCAGCCTCCACTGTTCTCTGGGGAAAAGAATTCTACATACTAACAACCTTCTGAGAGAAAAAAATTCCCCTCATCTCAGTCTTAAAAGGGAGACCTTTTACTCTTATACTGTATCCCCTAGTTCTAGACTCCTCCACAAGGGAAAACATCCTCACAGTATCTACACTACTAAGTCCCCTCAGGACCTTATATGTTTCAATAAGATCACCTCTCATTCTTCTAAACTCCAATGGATATAGGCTCAACCTTTTCTCCTTGGATAAGCCCCTCATCCCAGGAATGAGTCCAGTAAACCTTCTCTGCAATCACAGCTTTCTTCAAATAAGGAGACCAGGACTGTACACAGTATTCAGGATGGGGTCTCGCCAATGCCCTGTACAACTGCAGTACAACTTTCCAAATTTTATATTCCATTCCCCTTGCAATAAAAGCCAATATCCCATTTGCCTTCCTAATCACTTGCTGTACCTGCATACTGATCTTTTGTGATTCATGTACCAGGACACCTGTACCACTGAGTTGTTTTTTATTTATTCATGGGATGTGGGCGTCACTGGCTGGGCCAACATTTATTGCCCCTCCCTAATTGGCCTTGAGAAGGTGGTGGTGAGCTGCCTTCTTGAACCACTGCAGTCCATGTGGTGTAGGTACACCCACAGTGCTGTTAGGGAGGGAGTGCAGGATTTTGATCCAGCGACAGTGAAGGTACGGTGATATATTTCCAAGTCAAGATGGTGAGTGATTTGGAGGGGAACTTCCAGGTGGTGCTGCTCCCATCAATCTGCTACCCTTGTCCTTCTAGATGGTAGTGGTCATGGGTTTAGAAGGTGCTGTTGAAGGACATTTGGTGAATTCTTGCAGAGCATTTTGTAGATGGTACACACACTGCTGCTACTGTGCATCGGTGGTGGAGGGAGTGAATGTTTGTGGATGTGGTGCCAATCAAGCGGGGCTGCTTTGTCCTGGATGGTGTTGAGCTTCTTGAGTGTTGTTGGAGCTGCACTTGTCCAGGCAAGTGGGGAGTATTCCATCACACTCCTGACTTGTGCCTTGTAGATGGTGGACAGGCTTTGGGGAGTCAGGAGGTGAGTTACTCCCCGCAGGATTCCCAGTCTCTGAGCTTCTCTTGTAGCCACAGTATTTATATGGCTGGTCCAGTTCAGTTTCTGGTCAATGGTAAACCCCAGGATGTTGATAGTGAGGGATTCAGTGATGGTAATGCCATTGAACGTCAAGTGGCGTTGGATAAATTCTCTTTTGTCGGAGATGGTTATTGCCTGGCACTTGCATGGCAAAAATGTTACTTGCCACTTGCCAGTACTTCTGTAATCTCTCTCCATTTAAATAATTTGCTGATTTTCTATTCTTCCTGCCAAAGTGAACATGTTCACTTTTTCCTACATTATACTCAATCTGCCAAATCTTTGCCAATTCACTTAACCTGTTTATATCCCTTTACAGACTCTCTACTGCCTCTTGACAACATATGCTCCTATCTATCTTCGTCTCATTGGCAAATTTAGCTACATTCACTCTCTTCAACCAAGTCATTGATGTAGATTGTAACTAGTTGAGACCCCAGCACTGATCCCTGTGGCACTTCACGAATTATAGTTAGTAAAAGACCCATTTATCCCTACTCTCTTTCCTGTTAATAATCCAATCATTTATCCATGATAATATGTTACCCCCATATGATTATTTTGTGAAATAACCTTTGATGTGGCACCTTGTCAAATATCTTTTGGAAATCCAAATACATCCACAGGTTCCCTTTTATTCACCTTGCTTGTTACTTCCTTAAAAAAACTCTAATAAATTAATTAAACATGGTTTCCTTTTCACAAACCCATCTTGACCCTTCCTGATCAAATTATGATTTTCTAAGTATTCTGCTATAACCTCCTTCACAATGGATTCTAGCAATTTCCCTGTGACAGATGTTAGGCTAACTGGCCTATAGTTTCCTGCTTTCTGTTTCCCTCATTTCTTGAATAAAAGTGTTACATTAGCTATTTTCCAAGGCACTGGGACCCTTGCTGGATCTAAGGAATTTTGGAAGATTATAACCAATGCAATCTCTGCAGCCACTTCATTTAAAGCCCTAAGATGCAGGCCATCTGGTCCTGGGGACCTTACAACCTTTAGGTCTAGTAGTTTTCCCAGTATCTTTTCCCTGGTGGTGGTAATGGTTTTAAGTTCCTCCCTCCAGTTCACCTTTTGATTCCCAAGTATCTTTGGGAAGTTTTCTAAGTCTCCTACAGTGGTGGCGGACACAAAATACCTGTTCAATGCCTCCACTATTTCCTTGTTTTCTATTATCAATCCCCCAGACTCATTCTCTGGAGGACAAGCACTGGCTTTAGTGACTCTTTTCCTTTTTAAATGTGTAAACTCTTGCTGTCTGTTTTTATATTACTAGCTAGCTTTCTCTCATACTCAATTTTCTCCCTCTTTATTATTTTGTCATGAAGCTATTAATGTATCTAATATTTTGGAAAATATTGTTCTTTTAAAATAGAGGTTTAGCCTGTGGGTATGTCTTAATTAGATGAAAGTCAGCTAATCTGGGCACTTTGATATGTACTAGTCTGAGATGTAAACAGAAGTAGAGTGTATTCGTATTTTTTGAGTAGAGCATTCAAGAAGTGGGGTGAAAATTTGATGCCTTTCGAGCAGCTTCCAAGATTTGTGTTTACATTAGGAATAAAATTGGTACGGTGAAAGGGGTTTCATTGTTAAAAGGTGATGTTCAAAGAGGCTGGTGAGACAATGAGAATTGGAATTCAATCAGTGGTGGTAGGTATAACTTCAGTAGTTTTCGGGTGTACAGAGCAGAGGCAATGAGAGATCAAAAGGCAGCTGCAAACCTCCAACTGGATTCACAATGAAAAGAACCTCATATTGAATCTGTAAGGTGAAAATGCTTTGCCTGGTGTCTGGTTAAGTCTATGGGTAGCTGTTGCCTTAATGGAGATTAGTTTGGGAATTTGTTACAAGTTAGTAATTTGCAGCCATGTGTATATATATTTTAACCTGTGTAATTTAATAAAATTCTTCCTTTAGTTTAATGTTATACCTCAAGAGCTGATGGCCTGATTCCTGAATTTAGAGTCACATCTCAAATATAATACTTAAAATTATAGGTTATGACAGTTGTTTAAAGTTTCCTTCTGGGATTTTTAAATAACTCAGCTTTATCAACTGCATCAGTCATAGCAATTGAGGTCTGTGCCAGCATAAATTATATTTCTAATTCTTTGATTGGTTAGGAATTAGTGAATCTTAAGCTTATGAGTATGAGACACTCTTTGAATTCAGGAGTTAGTGAGGTATTTTAGAAGTGGTAAGGTTGAAAGATGGCTTTGGAAATTGCTAAGACTTGTCTGGGAGTAGAAGAGGTAACTCTGATTGGGTTGGAAAGAATAACCAAAACTAAGTTAACAGAGTTGGCGGATCAGTTACAATTGGGGTTACCTGCAGGAGCTAGGAAATCAGATATAGTTAAAAGTAAAGCACAGCATCTACTGTTGGAAGTGAAATCTGACACTAATGATTCACAGTTGGAGGTAGTGAGACTTCAGTTGCAAATGAAAAGTTTGAATTAGAAGCAAAGTACAGAGAAATGGCTATTAAAAGAGAATTGGAAATTACAAAGATGGAGAAGGAAGAAATAGAAAGAGGGAGAAAGAGAATTCCAACTGCAAATGTTGGCAGTTAGAAAAGAGGTGTCAGGAGGAGAGGAAGGATTTGTCTCCAGTGTAGAACTAGTAGGGATATGTTTAAATTTCTACAAGCCTTTCCAAAGTTTAAGGAAAAGATATTGAAGCATTCTTTATTTCATTTGAGAAGCTAGCTAAATAGATGAAATCGCCACAGAAAACTGGACATTATTATTACAGTCTAAGTTGTTAGGTAGGGGCTTGAGGTTTATGCTTCACTGTCAGAAGAAATGTTGGTGAATTATGGTGTGGTGAAAAAGGCTATTCTGAGTGTGTATGAGTTGGTTCCTGAATCATACAGGCAGAAATTTAGGAATATGAGAAAACAGCCTGGGCAAACTTAAGCTGAGTTTGAAATTGTAAAACAAAGTTAATTTTGACTAGTGGATACGGGCGTTAAAAATAAAGACAACCTATGCAGCTCTTAGGGAAGTCATGCTTTTAGAAGAATTTAAAGATTCAATCCCTTTGGTAATGAGAATTCATGTGGAGAAACAGAGGGTTGATTCTGTAAGACAAGCAGCAGAGATAGTTGATGATTTTGAGTTAGCTTATAGAGCTAAACCTTTATTTCATCACCCTTTCAAATTGGAAAAGGATAAAAAGTGGGAAGGTGAAAGGAAGGTAGGAAGTCAGGGAAGAGAAGGAGCAGCTGGAAGTTCCCAGGAAGCTTTTCTGAGAATAAAAAGGAAGGTGCTGAGGTAGAAGTGACATTTGAAAATTGAGGTGTTTTCATTGTTATAATGTGGTGCACACGAAGTCAGTGTGTTGGAGGTTGAAGGACAAATCTGTAGGAATTATTGAGGCACAGAAAAGCTCTGGAAGTAAAAGTGCTGTGGGTTCTGAGGTTCAGGCACAGGAGAAACCAGTGGTTTGTGTACAGGTGAAACAGGGAGAATCAGTGAAAGGTGAAGAAGTGGGATTGAGTTCACATTTTACTCAAAAGAATTCTGAGGAACAGGTTGCAGAAATGTTTAAGACTTTGTGTGTGAAGGGAAAGTCTTTCCATGTGTACAGGGCGGAGTACGTAAAGATGTTTAAATTTTAAGAGACATAGGGGCTAGTCAATCCTTAATGCTGTGGGATAGCGATATTTGTTGTTCAGAGGGAGTGTTACAGGAGAAGGTAATAATAAGTGGAGATTAAGATGGAGATTCTAAGTCTATTCAATTGTGGAAGGTAAATTTAAAGAGCAGATGGAAGACAGGTGAATTTATAGTTGGAGTTAATTCTGGGTAATGGTATAGTTGGATTGCAAATGTGGATGATGCCTGTGGTAGTTGAGCAGCCTGTAGAAGTGTTTTCAACAGAAATGCTACAGAAGGAACATCTTAGATTGTTTCCTGATTGTGTTATAACAAGATCAAAGGCTCATTGGGAAGAACATGATAAACAAGATGAGCGGGCAGTTCAAAGGCAAGAAGAAGGTATTGAAATCCAATTAGCTGGCACTGTGTTTGATAACATTGTTCAGGAGGAAGGAATGCAGGACAGCTCAGTTGAAATGTTTAACTCAAGGAGGTTAGTGGAGTTACAGAAAAATGATTTGCAATTTAAGCAGTTACATCAGAAAGCTGATTCAGAAACTGAAGCAAAATGTATTTCAGTATGTTATTATCTTCAAGGGAATATACTAATGAGAAAGTGGTGGTCGGATTACATCTCAGCAAATGAAAGCTGGAGGGAGGTACATCAGATTGCTATCCCATTAGGGTATAGAAATGAGATTCTGATGATTGCTCATGAAATTCCAATGGGGGGAGCATTTAGGAATTAGGAAAACTCAGGAAAAGATACAGAGGTTTTTTTTTTTGGCCAGTATTTTTTTCGGTCATGACTGATTGTGTAGGACCCGTCCCTAAGACTAAAAGTGGAAATCATTATTTACTGACAATAATGGATGTGTCTACAAGGTTTCCTGAAGTGACACCTTTGAGAAATATTACAACTAAGAAGATTGTGGAGGAGTCAATTCAATTTTTTACAAGATATGGTTTACCAAAAGAAATACAATCAGATCAGGGGCCAAATTTCATGTCACAGCTGTTTAAGGAAGTAATGAACGGTTTGGGAATAAAACAGTTTAAATCAACAGCTTATCATCCAGAGTCACAAGGATCTTTGGAAAGATAGCATCAAACTTTAAAACCTATGATGAGAGCGTACTGTCAGGATTATGCACAGGATAGGGATACAGGAATTCCATTCTTGTTATTTGCGATTACAGATGCTCCTAATGCATCGACTGGTTTTAGCCCTTTTGAACTAGTTTATGGTCATGAGGTAAGGGGACCACTGAAATTAATTCATGAGAAATTGGTGGGTCAAAATTCAGAAACTACTCTCCTGGATTACATATCAAATTTCAGAGAAAGATTGAACAGAGTGTGTGAGCTGGCTAGGGAACATTTAAAGATATCACAGCAAGTGAAAGCAGATGAGAAAGCTAAAATCCATAGTTTTGTTTCTGGAGAGAAAGTCTTGTTACCAGTACTAGGAGATTCATTAAATGGAAGATTTAGTGGGCCCTACAGGATTGAAATGAAATTGAGTGAAGTAAATTATTTAATAAATACTCCAGATAGAAGAAAGAAGCAGAGGGTGTGTCATGTAAATATGCTTAAAAAGTACTTTGACAGGGAAGGGGAACAAAAAGAAGTGTTAGTGATGGTGGATGATGAGAAAGAGGTAAAAATGCAGGATTCTGAAATTGATTTTCCTCTAATCAAATTGGATAATGAAAGGGTGCTTGAAAGTTTAAATTAAATATTGAGTTACCTTCCAAACAAATGTCAAAGTGATTTGGAAAAGCTTTTGCAGTCACGCAAACCTATTTGTGAAAATAAGTTGGGAAAGACACATTTATCTTTACATGATGTATGTATAGAAATATCATCTTCAATAAGGTAACATCCTAATAGATTAAATCTGGCAAAGTTACCACAATTACAGAAAGAAATTGATTTCATGTTTCAAAATGATATCATTAAGTCTAGTTGCAGTAAGTGGAGTTCGCCTGTTGTACTGGTACTGAAACTGGATGGAACACAGACTGTGAGTGGACTATCGAAAAGTGAATGCAGTGACAAAAGCGGATTCATATCCTATACCACGGTTGGAAGATTGCATTGAGAAATGGGGCAATTGAAATTTATCACAAAGATTGACTTGCTAAAAGGATATTGGCAGGTACCATTGTTGGAGAGGGCAAAGGAGATACCAGCTTCTGTAACACCAAGCAGATTATATCAGTTTAAAGTCACGCCATTTCGTATGAAGAATGCACCTGTGACATTTCAAAGACTGACAAATTAATTGTGGGTCTCAGCAATTGTGCTGTTTATATTGATGATCTAATCGTTTTCAGCCAGACATGGGAGGAGCATTTACAGCATCTGGAAGAATTATTTACTGGACTACAAGAAATTAATTTAGTGATGAACTTGGCTAAAAGTGAATTTGCGAAAGTGCAAGTTACATATCTAGGCCTTACCATTGGACATGGTGAGGTGGCTCCGAGAGATGAGAAAGTCAAGACTATCGTGGATTTCCCAGTGTCTACAGCAAAATGAGAAGTTTTGGGATTTCTGGGCATGAGTGGGTTTTACTGGAAATTTGTAGCAAACTTTAGCCAAGTTGTTGCTCCACTGACTGAACTATTAAAAAGGAACAAGAAGTTTCAATGGACACTGGAGTGTCAGGAAGAATTTGATAGTTTGAAAACTGTATTAATTACGACACCAGTGTTGGCAGTACCCAATTATACCGAGCAGTTCAAGTTGGCCATTGACGCAAGCGATATAAGCATTGGGGCTGTACTGTTACAAGATGATAACACTGGAATTGAAAAACCGATAGGGTATTTTTCACGGAAGCTGAATGTACAACAGAGAAGATCATCAATGATTGAAAAGGAGATGTTGGGTTTGGTGTTAGCATTGCAACATTTTGACATCTATGTGGCAAACAATTCACCAGAAACAATTGTTTATACAGACCATAATCCTTTGAAGTTTTGGACAAATTTTGTGACAAAAGTGCAAGGCTTTTCAGGTGGAGCCTATTATTACAACCAATTAATCTACATATCACATATATTGCTGGAAGAGAGAGTCTGTTCACAGATACATTATCAAGAGTTTGAAGCTTAAAGGAAAATGGGACATTTAGAAAAAAACCTGGACACTGAACTGGAGTGATCTCTGTTGATACCAAGGACTTGTGTATATGTTATTATGTTAATATATGCATCAGGTAATAGTGTAATGAGTATAGGAGATGGTGTGAGATGGGTTATTAAAATGAAGCTGTGTTCTAGAATTATGACTGTTCATTTTCTGATAAGGAGGGGGATGTCAGGAAGCTATTAATGTATATAATATTTATGAAAATATTTTTCTTTAAAAATAGAGATTTAGCCTGCAGGTGTGTCTTAATTACGTTAAAGCCAGCTAGTCTGGGTGCTTTATATGCACTAGTCTGAGATATAAACAGAAGGTAGAGTGTATTTGTATTTTTGAATAGAGCATTCAAGAAGTGGGGTGAAATTTGATGCCTTTCTAGCAGTCACCAAGCAATATGTTTATATTACTAATAAAATTGGTACGGTGAAAGGGGTTTCATTGTTAAAAGGCAAAGTTCAAAGAGGTTGGTGAGACAATGAGAATTGGAATTCAATCAGTGGTGGTAGGTATAACTTCAGTAGTTTTCGGGTGTACAGAGCAGAGGCAATGAGAGATCAAAAGGCAGCTGCAAACCTCCAACTGGCTCCACAATGAAAGGAACCTCATTTTGAATCTGTAAGGTGAAAATGCTTTGCCTGGTGTTTGGTTAAGTCTATGGGTAGTTGTTACCTTAATGGAGATTAGTTTGGGAATTTGTTACAAGTTATGATAGTAGTATTTTATAGCCAGGTGTATATATTTTAACCTGCGTAAATTAATAAAATGTTTCATTTAGTTTAATGTAAAACCTCGAGAACTGGTGGTCTGAATCCTGAATTTAGAGTCACATCTCAAACATAACACTTAAAATATAGGTTAGACAGTTGTTTAAAGTTTCCCTCTAGGATTTTTAAGTAACTCTGCTTTACCAAGTGCATTGGTCAGAACATACTTTTTTAGTCATTCTTTGGTCAGATTTTAAGAACCAGCAATCTTCTGACTGACCAGTGATCTTTGCAGATTTGTACAGTGTTTCTTTCAATTTGATATTATCCTTAACTTCTTTATTTGGCTATGAATGATGCATCCTTCTCAAAGAGCCTTTCTTTCTCACTTGGGTAAATCTTTGCTGAGAGTTATTAAATATCTCCTTAAAAGTCTGCCATTGCATTTAGGGGAGATGGTGGCATAGTGGTAATGTCATTGGACTAGTAATCCAGGGACCCAACTAATGCTATGGGGGCATGGGTTCAAATCCCAGTGGAATTTAAATTCAATTAAGAAATCTGGAATTGAAAGCGAGTCTCAGTAATGGTGACCATGAAACTTTCATTGCTTGCCCTAATGGCCTTTAGGGAAGGAAATCTGCCATACTTGTCTGGCCTGCATGTGACTCCAGACCCACAGCAATGTGGTTGACTCTTAATTAACCTCAGAAATGGTCAAGCAAGCCACTCAGTTCAAGGGCAATTAGGGATGGACAACAAATGCCGGCCTTGTTGGCGAAGCCTACATCTCGTGATAGCAAAAAGAAAACATTTCCACTGACTTATCTTTTAACCTAGTTTCCGAGTCCACTTTAGCGAGCTCTGCTTTCACACCCAAACCTTTATTTGAGTTTAAAACACTGGACTCACACTTCACCCCTACAAACTGAACATGAATTTCTGTCATGTTATGATTGCTGTCACCTAAAGGGTCTTTACCATGAGATTATTGATTAATCCTGTCACGTTGCTTATTACCAGGTCTAGAATAGTCTGCTCCTTGGTTGGCTCTAGAACATAACTGCTCTAAGGATTTGACATGCATACACTCATGAACTCATTTTCCATGCTACCTTTGCCAATCTGATCCACCCAATCTATATGTAGATTAAAGTTACCCGTGATTATTGTAGTACTTAACTTCCACACCCAATTTATTTCTTCCTACAGTGTAACTACTGTTAGGAGGCCTATAAACTACTCCCACAAGTGATCGTTTACCTTTCCTATTTCTTATCTCTACCCAAACTGATTCTACGTCTTGTATTTTCGAGCTAAGGTCATCTCTCACTTCTGTACTAATGACATCCTTAATTAACAGAGCTACCCACCACCTTTTCCTAGTTACTATCTTTCCAAGATATCAAATACCCTTCAATGTTCAAGTGCCAGCCTTGGTCACCCTGTAACCATGTCTCTGTGATGACTATCAGTTCATACATATTTATTTCTTTCTGTGCTAACAATTCATCCATTTTGTTATGAATTCTGCACACATTCAAATACAGAGCTTTTAACTCTCTGTCCCTTCCTGCCACGCGCTAATTATCTTTACCCAAATTGCTACCCTGCTATCGTACCTTGTTGTTACCCTTTGAGTTACTACATCTCTCACATGATCCCTTCCCCCAACTATTTAGTTTAAAGCCCTCTCTACTGCCCTACACAACAATACAATTGTCTCAATATTACAGAAAATTGTAGCAAGATTTCTTTATTCTTGTATTCTAATCCCCTTGCAATAAACATTTTTAAACTGATAAGAACTGACACTACACTTGATCTTAACCAACCAACATTTCCTTTGTCTTCCTCATTGCTCACTGTACCTCCAAACTGACTTAATGTTCCTTGTATGAGTACAGCCAAGTCCCATCCACATTTAATAGTTTCGCACCTTTTTAGTAAGTATTCTGCTTTTCTACTCTTACTACTAAAGTGAATGAGCTTGCACTTTTCCACACTATACTCCATTTGCCACCTTACAGCCCACTCACTTAACCTGTCTACATCTCTTTGTGGGGAGGACACAGAGGCTGCAGCTCACATTACACCTAGCTTTGTATCATCAGCAAATTTAGGTGCATTAGTCTCACTCTGTTCCTCTTAGTCATTACTGTAGATTGTAAATAGCGAAGGTTCCAGCAGGCACTCCGCTATTCACTGCCTGCCAACTTAAATGTTCCATTTCTCCCTGCTGTCTGTTTCCTGTCCATTAACCAATCCTGTATCCATGCTAATATAATACTGCCAACTCCCTGAGCTCTTATTTTGTCTATTAACCTTTTGTGTGGCACCTTTTGAAAATCCGAGTATCCTACAACATCTGGGCTTCGCTACAAGTTATAGCTTCAAAAAACACATACATTTATCGAACATTATTTCCCCTTGCCTGACTTTGATCATACTACGATTCTCTAAGTGCATTAAGATTTCATTAGTAACTAACAATGACTAATGTCAGGCTATAGTTCCCTGTTCTCTCTCTCCCTCATTTTGTAAGTTGCTGTTTCAGATGAGGAAATAAAAAGCAAGTCGACAAATTGGAGCTGTTTTTGCTTCAGCAGAGGTGATTACAGGGTGATTTGAAAGAGGTTTTAAAATGCTGAAGAGTTGGACAAAATAACATCAACAGAATCCATATGACTCTTCTTCAGAGATCTGTAGAAGAACTGCAGCTCAGGCTGGAGGTTTATTATCCATGTTTCCGGGCTCCTGGGCAGTAAATGCAGTCCTGCCACCATCACCCACATCACAAAAAGATTTTCTTCCTAAGAACTGTGTCTTTTTGCACTGATTTTAGTCCCGGTTTACCCAAGTGTCAGAACCAGCTTTCCAATTCAATTTGCTGGCACAAGGCATGTCCTTCAGTTTGACACTAGAATACTGCAATGCACTTTGGAAAGAACAAGTGATTAATGAGAAGCTACCTATGCTGTTTTCATTTTTGGGATGGCAACTTCAAACATTATTACCAATATTTATAGATAAAAACAGAAAATGCTGGAACGCTCAGCAGGTCAGGCATAGGGTAATGGTAATGCTGAAGGTGGTGGATGGGGTGCCAATCAAGCTGGCTTAATGAAATTACAATATAAACTTTATAAATACCAACACAAAAGCAAAACATTGCAGATGCTGGAAATCTGAAATAAAAAGAGAAAATGTCCTTTTGTAAAGAACATTATTGAACCAAAGATAAAAACAAAAAAACTGCGGATGCTGGAAATCCAAAACAAAAATAGAATTACCTGGAAAAACTCAGCAGGTCTGGCAGCATCGGCGGAGAAGAAAAGAGTTGACGTTTCGAGTCCTCATGACCCTTCGACAGAACTTGAGTTCGAGTCCAGGAAAGAGCTGAAATATAAGCTGGTTTAAGGTGTGTGTGTGGGGGGTGGAGAGATAGAGAGACAAAGAGGTGGAGGGGGGGGGGTGTGGTTGTAGGGACAAACAAGCAGTGATAGAAGCAGATCATCAAAAGATGTCAATGACAATAGTACAATAGAACACATAGGTGTTAAAGTTAAAGTTGGTGATATTATCTAAATGAATGTGCTAATTAAGAATGGATGGTAGGGCACTCAAGGTATAGCTCTAGTGGGGTTTTTTTTATAATGGAAGTAGGTGGGAAAAGGAAAATCTTTATAATTTATTGGAAAAAAAAAGGAAGGGGGAAACAGAATGGGGGTGGGGATGGGGGAGGGAGCTCACGACCTTAAATTGTTGAATTCAATATTCAGTCCGGAAGGCTGTAAAGTCCCTAGTCGGAAGATGAGGTGTTGTTCCTCCAGTTTGCATTGGGCTTCACTGGAACAATGCAGCAAGCCAAGGATAGACATGTGGGCAAGAGAGCAGGGTGGAGTGTTAAAATGGCAAGCGACAGGGAGGTTTGGGTCATTCTTGCGGACAGACCGCAGGTGTTCTGCAAAGCGGTCGCCCAGTTTACGTTTGGTCTCTCCAATGTAGAGGAGACCACATTGGGAGCAACGAATGCAGTAGACTAAGTTGGGGGAAATGCAAGTGAAATGCTGCTTCACTTGAAAGGAGTGTTTGGGTCCTTGGACGGTGAGGAGAGAGGAAGTGAAGGGGCAGGTGTTGCATCTTTTGCGTGGGCAAGGGGTTGTGCCATAGGAGGGGGTTGAGGAGTAGGGGGTGATAGAGGAGTGGACCAGGGTGTCCCGGAGGGAGCGATCCCTACGGAATGCCGATAAGGGGGGTGAAGGGAAGATGTGTTTGGTGGTGGCATCATGCTGGAGTTGGCGGAAATGGCGGAGGATGATCCTTTGAATGCGGAGGCTGGTGGGGTGATAAGTGAGGACAAGGGGGACCCTATCATGTTTCTGGGAGGGAGGAGAAGGCGTAAGGGCGGATGCGCGGGAGATGGGCCGGACACGGTTGAGGGCCCTGTCAACGACCGTGGGTGGAAAACCTCGGTTAAGGAAGAAGGAGGACATGCCAGAGGAACTGTTTTTGAATGTAGCATCATCGGAACAGATGCGACGGAGGCGAAGGAACTGAGAGAATGGGATGGAGTCCTTACAGGAAGCGGTGTGAGGAGCTGTAGTCGAGATAGCTGTGGGAGTCGGTGGGTTTGTAATGGATATTGGTGGACAGTCTATCACCAGAGATTGAGACAGAGAGGTCAAGGAAGGGAAGGGAAGTGTCAGAGATGGACCATGTGAAAATGATGGAGGGGTGGAGATTGGAAGCAAAATTAATACATTTTTCCAAGTCCTGACGAGAGCATGAAGCGGCACCGAAGTAATCATCGATGTACCGGAGAAAGAGTTGTGGAAGGGGGCCGGAGTAGGACTGCAACAAGGAATGTTCCACATCCCCCATAAAGAGACAGGCATAGCTGGGGCCCATGTGGGTACCCATAGCCACACCTTTTATTTGGAGGAAGTGAGAGGAGTTGAAGGAGAAATTGTTCAGTGTGAGAACAAGTTCAGCCAGACGGAGGAGAGTAGTGGTGGATGGGGATTGTTCGGGCCTCTGTTCGAGGAAGAAGCTAAGGGCCCTCAGACCATCCTGGTGGGGGATGGAGGTGTAGAGGGATTGGACGCCCATGGTGAAGAGGAAGCGGTAGGGGCCAGGGAACTGGAAATTGTTGATGTGACGTAAGGTGTCAGAGGAATCACGGATGTAGGTGGGAAGGGACTGGACAAGGGGAGAGAGAAGGGAGTCAAGATAACGAGAAATGAGTTCTGTGGGGCAGGAGCAAGCTGAGACGATCGGTCTACCGGGGCAGTTCTGTTTGTGGATTTTGGGTAGGAGATAGAAGCGGGCCGTCCGAGGTTGGGTGACTATCAGGTTGGAAGCTGTGGGAGGGAGATCCCCAGAGGAGATGAGGTCAGTGACAGTCCTGGAAACAGTGGCTTGATGTTCAGTGGTGGGGTCATGGTCCAGGGAGAGGTAGGAGGAAGTGTCTGCGAGTTGACGCTCAGCCTCCGCGAGGTAGAGGTCAGTGCGCCAGACAACAACAGCACCACCCTTGTCAGCAGGTTTGATGACAATGTCAGGGTTGGACCTGAGAGAATGGAATGCAGTAAGTTCAGAGAGAGACAGGTTAGAATGGGTGAGAGGAGCAGAGAAATTGAGACGACTAATGTCGCGCCGACAGTTCTCAATGAAAAGATCGAGAGAAGGTAAGAATCCAGAGGGAGGGGTCCAGGTGGAGGGAGAATATTGGAGATGGGTAAAAGGATCCGTTGAACTGGGAGAGGACTCCTGCCCAAAGAAGTGAGCCCGGAGACGAAGACGGCGGAAGAAGAGTTCAGTATCATGCCGAGCATTCGTTGCTCCCAATGTGGTCACCTCTACATTGGAGAGACCAAACGTAAACTGGGTGACCGCTTTGCAGAACACCTGCGGTCTGTCCGCAAGAATGACCCAAACCTCCCTGTTGCTTGCCATTTTAACACTCCACCCTGCTCTCTTGCCCACATGTCTGTCCTTGGCTTGCTGCATTGTTCCAGTGAAGCCCAACGCAAACTGGAGGAACAACACCTCATCTTCCGACTAGGGACTTTACAGCCTTCCGGACTGAATATTGAATTCAACAACTTTAGGTCGTGAGCTCCCTCCCCCATCCCCACCCCCTTTCTGTTTCTCCCTTCCTTTTTTTTTCCAATAAATTATAAAGATTTTCCTTTTCCCACCTACTTCCACTATAAAAAAAACCCCACTAGAGCTATACCTTGAGTGCCCTACCATCCATTCTTAATTAGCACATTCGTTTAGATAATATCACCAACTTTAACTTTAACACCTATGTGTTCTATTGTACTATTGTCGTTGACATCTTTTGATGATCTGCTTCTATCACTGCTTGTTTGTCCCTACAACCACACCCCCCCCTCCACCTCTCTGTCTCTCTATCTCTCCACCCCCCACACACACACCTTAAACCAGCTTATATTTCAGCTCTTTCCTGGACTCGAACTCAAGTTCTGTCGAAGGGTCATGAGGACTCGAAACGTCAACTCTTTTCTTCTCCGCCGATGCTGCCAGACCTGCTGAGTTTTTCCAGGTAATTCTGTTTTTGTTTTTATTATTGAACCAAATGTTTCTTTAACAACAATCAATGATAGTTTCATTGCACCTTTACTCTGTATCTAACCCCGTGCTGTACCTGTCCTGGGAGTGTTTGATGGGGTCAGTGTAGAGGGAGCTTTACTCTGTATCTAACCCCGTGCTGTACCTGTCCTGGGAGTGTTTGATGGGGTCAGTGTAGAGGGAGGTTTACTCTGTATCTAACCCCGTGCTGTACCTATCCTGGGAGTGTTTGATGGGGACAGTGTAGAAGGAGCTTTACTCTGCATCTAACCCCGTGCTGTACCTGTCCTGGGAGTGTTTGATGGGGATGGTGTAGAGGAAGCTTTACTCTGTATCTAACCCCGTGCTGTACCTGTCCTGGGAGTCTTTGATGGGGATGGTGTAGAGGAAGCTTTACTCTGTATCTAACCCCGTGCTGTACCTGTCCTGGGAGTGTTTGATGGGGACAGTGTAGAGGGAGATTTACTCTGTATCTAACCCCGTGCTGTACCTGTCCTGGGAGTCTTTGATGGGGATGGTGTAGAGGAAGCTTTACTCTGTATCTAACCCCGTGCTGTACCTGTCCTGGGAGTGTTTGATGGGGAGGGTTCAAATCTGAATTTAATTTCAATTAATAAATTTAGTGAATGTAATTCAAAGCTACTCATAAGACAATAAGACCATAAGACTTAGGAGCAGAATTGGCCATTCGGCCCATCGGGTCTGTTCTGCCATTCAATGAGTTCATGGCTGATCTGATAATCCTCAACTCCACTTTCCTGCCTTTTCCCCATAACCCTTGATTCCCTTACTGATTAAAAACCTGTTTATCTCAGCCTTGAATATACTTAATGACCCAGCCTCTACAGCCCTCTGTGGTAAAGAATTCCACAGATTCACTACCCTCTGAGAGAAGAAACTCCTCCTCATCTCTGTTTTAAATGGGCGCCCTTTATCTGAGATTATGCCCTCTGGTCCTAGACTCTCCCAGAAGGGGAAACAATCTCTCAGCATCTATCCCGTCAAGCCCCCTAAGAATCTTATATGTTTCAATAAGGTCACCTCTCATTCTTCTAAACTCCAATGAGTACAGGTCCAAACTACTCAACCTCTCCTCATAAGAAAATCCCTCCATCCCCGGGATCAACCTAGTGAACCTTCTCTGGACTGCCTCCAATGCCAGTATATCTTTCCTTAGATAAGGGGGCTAAAACTGTTCACAGTATTCTAGGTGTGGCCTAACTAGTGCCTTGTATAGTTTCAGCAAGACTTCCCTATTTTTATGCTCCATTCCCTTTGAAATAAAGGCTAACATTCCATTTGCCTTCCCTGTTACCTGGTGAACTTGTATTTTAGCTTTTTGGGATTTATTCCCTGTGCTGCAGCTTTCTGCAGCCTTTCTCCATTTAAATAATATTCAGCTCCTCTATTCTTCCTGCCAAAATCAGTAATGATGACGTGAAGCTATCATTGATTATAGTAAAAAAATCTGGTTCACGAATGTCCTATATGGAAGGCCATTTTCTGTTTTTATTCCAGATTTCCAGCATCTGCAATATTTTGCTTTTGCATTGGTATTTATAAAGTTCATATTGTTACTTCATCAAACCGACTTGATTGGCACGCCATCCACCACCTTCAGCATTCACTCTCTCCATAACTGATGCACAGTAGCAGCAGTGTGTGTACCATCTACAAGATGCACTGCAGGAGTTCACCAAGGCTCCTTAAACAGCAACTTCCAAACCCATGACCACTACCATCTAGAAGGACAAGGGCTGCAGATAAATGGGAACACCACCACCTGGAAGTTCCCCCCCAAGTCACTCACCATCCTGACTTGGAAATATATCACTGTTCCTTCACTGTCACTGGGTCAAAATCCTGGAACTCCCTCCCTAACAGCACTGTGGGTGTACCTACACCACATGGACTGCAGCGGTTCAAGAAGGCAGCTCAGCACCACCTCCTCAAGGGTAGATAGGGATGGGCAATAAATGCTGGTCTAGCCAGCGAAGCCCACATCCTGTGAATGAATAAAACAAGAACATTACTTATTATAGTCTATGGGTCACCAGCCAGTGGGAAATTTGTAGAGGAACAAATTTGCAAGGAAATTGCAGAGTGATGCAAGAATTATAAAGTAGTTATAATGGGGAACTTTATTTATCCAGACTGGTAATGTAGAGACCCAGAATGATGCCCTGGCAGGCCTTTCAGTATTCTGTAAGAAATAGGAGCAGGATTAGGCCATTCAGCCCCTCAAGCCTACCCCACCATTCAATAAGATCATGACTGATCTGCCCCAGGCCTTCCCATCTCTGTTTAAAATAAGTGTCCCTTATTCTGTAACTATGTCCCCTAGTTCGAGATTCCCCCACTAGTGGAAACATCTTCTCAATATCAATCCTGTCAAGCCCTCCCAGAATCTTAAACGTTTGAATAAGATCACCCCCTCATTCTTCTAAACTCTAATGAATAAAGGCCTAACCTGTTTAGCTGTTCTTGATAAGTCAACCCCTTCATCGCAGTAATCAGCCTAATGAATCTCTTTTGAACTGCCTCCAATGCCAGTATATCCTTTCTTAAATACAGGGACCAAAACTGTACACAGTACTCCAGGTGTGGCCTCACCAACACCCTGTACAGTTGTAACAAGACTTCCCTATTTTTAAACTCCAGTCTCGTAGCAATACAGGCCAAAATTCCATTTACCTTTCCAATTACTTGCTGCACCTGCAAGCTAACCTTTTGTGTTTCATGCACAAGAACACCCAGATCCCTCTGTGCTGCACTTTTCTGAAGCCTCTCTCCATTTAAATAATAGTCTGCCTTTTGATTCTTCCTACCAAAGTGCATGACCTCACACTTTCCTACATTAAACTCCATCTGCTAAGTTTTTGCCCACTCACTCAACCTGCCTATATCCCCTTGTAGATTCCTTATGTCCTCATCACAACATGCTGTCCCAACTATTTCTGTATCATTGGCAAATTTGGATATGTTACACTCTGCCCCCTCCTCCAAGTCATTAATATAGATAGTAAATAATTGAGACCCTAGGACTGATCCTTGTGGCATTCCACTAGTTACATCTTTCCAACCTGAAAAAGACCCATTAATCTCGATTCTCTTTCTTCAGTGTTAACCAATGCTCGATCCATGCTAATACATTACCCCCAATACTGTGAGCTCTTTTCTTGTGCAATAACCTTTTATGTGGCAACTTATCAAATGCCTTCTGGAAATCCAAATATACCACATCTACCGGTTCCCCTTTATCAACTCTACTTGTTATATCCTTAAAGAACTTTAGCAAATTTGTCAATCCTGATTTCCCTTTCACAAAACCATGTTGACTCTGTTTGATTGTGTTAAGCTTTTCTAAATGTCCCGCTATTTCTTCCTTAATAATGGACTCCAGCATTTTCCCAATGACAGATGTTAAGCTGACTGTCCTATAGTTTCCTGCTTTTTGTCTCCTTCCCTTCTTGAACAGGGGTGTCACATTAACAATTTTCCAATCTGCTGGGATGCTCCCGGAATCCAATGAGTTCTGGAATATTTCGACCAATGCCTCCACTATCTCTGCAGCCACTTCCTTTAAGACCCTTGGATGCAGGTCATCAGGTCCTGGTGACTTGTCTGCCTTTAGTTCCATTGGCTTGTCAAATACTTTGTCCCAAGAGATAGAGACTGTTTTAAGATATTTCCTCCCATTATCTCATGACTTATCTGATCTCTTTGGAATGTTTATAGTGTCCTCCACCATGAAGACTGATGCAAAATATTGGTTTAAATTATCTGCCATTTCCCTGTTCCCCATTATCAATTCTCCAGTCACATCCTCCAAGGGTCCCACTCTCACTTTATCTATTCTCTCTCTCTTTTCATGTACCCGTAGAAGCTCTTGCTGTTTGTTTTTATATTTCCTGCCAATTTATTTTCATAATCAATTTTCTCCCTCTTTACTAACTTTAATCCACTGCTGGTTCCTAAAAAAATACCCAATCCTCTGGCCTACCACTAGGTTTCGCTACTTTCTATGCCTTAGTTTCTGATTGGGTACTCTCCTTGACCACCTTCGTTAACCACGGGTGGTTCATCCTTCTCTTCGAGTCCTTCTTTTTGATCGGGATAAATTTTTGCTGAGCTTTATGAAATATTTGCTGAAATATTTGCTTAAATATCTGCCACTGCTCATCCACTGACCTTCCCCCTAAGTCTATTTTCCCAGCCTGCTTTAGACAACTCTTCCTTCATACTTCTGTAATTTCCCCTTATTTAAGTTGAGGACACTGGTTTGAGACCCGAATTGCTCAGCCTCAAACTGAATTTGAAATTCTACCATGTTGTGATCACTACCCCACCAGAGGATCCTTAACTACAAGATCTCTTATTAATCCCACCTCATTACACATGACTAGATCTAAAATAGCCTGTTCCTGGGTAGGTTCTGCAATGTATTGCTCTAAGAAACAATCCCTGATGCACTCTACAAATTTGTCTTCCATGTTATCTCTGCCAACCTGATTTGTCCAGTCAATATGCAGATTAAAATCACCCCTGACAATTGTAGTGCCCTTCTTACCCGCCTTCATTGTTCCCCAATTTATACTTTGTCCATCAATGAGGGGCCTATAGATGACTCCCACCTGTGACTTCTTCCCCTTGCTATTCCTTATTTCCACCCAAACTGATTCCACATCACGATCTATTGCACCTATATCGCTACTCACCACTGCACTGCACTGATACCTTCCTTTATTAACAAAGCTACCCCACCTCCTTTTCCTTTTTGCCTATCTTTCTGGAACATCGAATCCCCTTGAATATTGAGTTCCCCAGTCTTGGTCACCCTGCAACCATGTCTCTATAATAGCTATCGAGTCCTATTCATTTATTTATAATTGTGCCATCAACTCATCTATCTTGTTACAAATGCTGCGTGCATTCAGATAAAGAGCCTTAAGCTTTGACTTTTTACCATTATTACACATTCTGCTTCTATTTTCTGCCTCTTCCAGTCACACTTTGGTTATCGTTCGTCTCTTCACTACCCTGCACCTCTGCTCTCTCATTTATTTTTGATCTTCTAAACTTTGCTTCATTTGAAGCCGCTGCCCCATTAATTAGTTCCTCTCTAGCCCAGGAGAGATGTCCTTAACCTTGGCACCAGGTAGGCAACACAGCCTTCGGGACTCTCTGTCTTTGCTGCAGAGAACAGTATCTCTTCCCCGAACTGTGCTATTCCCTATTACTACTACATTTCTCTTTTCTCCCCCCACTTGAATGGTGCTCTGTACCTTTTCCTTTGTGAAAACATAGTTGTTCTGAAACATCACTATCTCCTTCTTGAATGACTGAAGTTAATTTTCCAAGTGCTATCTTCCATTGGAATCTGGAACAATCTGTCTTTTTCTCTTTATTTTGAAATGTTGACCCTCTGTCCCTGTGTGTGTGTCTCACACTTTGTTTCTTGAATGCATCTCACTGGTCTCACACTGACTTACTTTCTAGTAGCTGCTTACAGTCCACTTCTGCCGATTCACATCTCAGCTGAGTAAAATTGGGCTATCTTTGTTCTTTTCCATAACTACACTAAATCTAACTGCATTATGATGACTACCATTAAAATGCTCGACACCTTCCACCTGTCCAACTTCATTCCCTAAAACTAAGTCCAGAACTGTATCTTCTCATGTTGGGCCAGAATTGGGGGAGGACAGAGATTTTGGAGGGTTGTGGGGCTGGAGCGGGTTATGGAGGGTCCAATTTTCATCTTCTTAAACACAGCCTCTACATGTGAGTTTAAATCATTGATATAAACCACAAACAGCAAGAAAGTCAGTACTGAGCCCTGTGGAATCCACTGAAAACAACCCTCCAATCACAGGAACACCGCCTGTCTTTAGCAATGGAGGGAATTGGAAACAAGGATGAGAATTTTAAATTTGTGTTAGTTCCTGCTCTGGTAACACAATATTGTCAGGGAGCACATGGGTGAAAGGTCAACATGTATGTCAGTGATCACAAGGATGACAGGTGAACATGTATGTCAGGAAGCACAGGGGTGACATGTGAACATGTATGTCAGTGAGCATGGGGGTGACATGTGAACATATATGCCAGTGAGCACAGGGGTGACATGTGAACATATATGTCAGCGAGCACAGGGGTGACATGTGAACAGGACTTGAAGATCTGATACAGGCAGCAGAGTTTTGGATGGGTTGAAGTTTAGACAGGTTAACTCCTGGCCACTGATTTACCTTCTGAATGGAGGAGAAAAGAGTGCAGGCTGTAGTGCAGCTATCAAAGTAGTGACTGTACACCAACTCTACTTTTTTCACTGCTTGAAACTTGATTTGAGTTCTCTGGGAGCGAGAGGAACCACTTTCTTATATCAGTCTGAAATGGATAATTCCATTGGAGAAACAATGGGCAGAGTGATTGATCATTCCAGTGCGACTTCTCGCTTCCTGAATCGACAGCTGGATGCAGTGTCCAGAAAGCAGGCGTGGATGGCATTGCTCTCAGCTGCTGTTGTTGCTCATTCTCTAAAATATCTACCTTGAGGGCAAAACCTGCAGGAACTGTCTCCCCAAGTCCTCTGAAACTCCATGTCATTCCCCATCCTTCAGTAGCCTCTTCATAACCTGTCTCATTTTGTCTTTGGGGTCTCTTGAAGTTGGAATTCTTGCTAGTTCAGGAATCAAGTTCTTTTTATGCATTGTCAGCTCACCTCAGTTGATAGTACTTACGCCTGAAACAAAATTTATTTGGGTTTCAGCTTCACTCCATTTTGACTTGAACCCAGGATCCAGAGACTGATTTAAAAGCAAAATACAGCGGATGCTGGAAATCTGAAATGAAAACAGAAAATGCTGAGGGAGTGCTGCACTGTCAGAGGGTCAGTACTGAGGGAGTGCTGCACTGTCGGGAGGTCAGTACTGAGGGAGTGCTGCACTGTCAGAGGGTCAGTACTGAGGGAGTGCTGCACTGTCAGAGGGTCAGTACTGAAGGAGTACTGCACTGTCAGAGGGTCAGTACTGAGGGAGTGCTGCACTGTCAGAGGGTCAGTACTGAGGGAGTGCTGCACTGTCAGAGGGTCAGTACTGAAGGAGTACTGCACTGTCAGAGGGTCAGTACTGAGGGAGTGCTGCACTGTCAGAGGGTCAGTACTGAAGGAGTACTGCACTGTCAGAGGGTCAGTAATGAGGGAGTGCTGCACTGTCAGAGGGTCAGTACTGAGGGAGAGCTGCACTGTCAAGGGTCAGTACTGAGGGAGAGCTGCACTGTCAGAGGGGTCAGTACTGAGGGAGTGCAACACTGTCAGAGGGTTGGTACTGAGGGAGTGCTGCACTGTCAGAGGGTCAGCACTGAGGGAGTGCTGCACTGTCAGAGGGTCAGTACTGAGGGAGTGCTGCACTGTCAGAGGGTCAGTACTGAGGGAGTGCTGCACTGTCAGTGGGTCAGCCCTGAGGGACAGCTGCACAGTCAGAGTGTCAGTACTGAGGGAGTGCTGCACTGTGTCGTAGGCTTAGTACTGAGGGAGTGCTGCACTGTCAGAGGGTCGGTACTAAGGGAGTGCTGCACTGTCAGAGGGTCAGTACTGAGGGAGTGCTGCACTGTCAGAGGGTCAGTACTGAGGGAGTGCTGCACTGTGTCGGAGGCTTAGTACTGAGGGAGTGCTGCAGTGTCAGAGGGTCGGTACTGAAGGAGTGCTGCACTGTCAGAGGGTCAGTACTGATGGGGTGCTACACTGTCAGAGGGTCAGTACTGAGGGAGTGCTGCACTGTCAGAGGGTCAGTACTGAGGGAGCGCTGCACTGTCAGAGGGTTGGTACTCAAGGAATGCTGCACTGTCAGAGGGTCAGTAATGAGGGAGTGTTGCACTGTCAGAGGGTCAGTACTGAGGGAGAGCTGCACTGTCAGAGGGTCAGTACTGAGGGAGAGCTGCACTGTCAGAGGGTCAGTACTGAGGGAGAGCTGTACGGTCAGAGGGTCAGTACTGAGGGAGTGCTGCACTGTCAGAGGGTCAGTACTGAGGGAGTGCTGCACTGTCAGAGGGTCAGTACTGAGGGAGTGCTGCACTGTCAGAGGGTCAGCACTGAGGGAGTGCTGCACTGTCAGAGGGTCAGTACTGAGGGAGTGCTGCACTGTCAGAGGGTCAGTACTGAGGGAGTGCTGCACTGTCAGAGGGTCAGTACTGAGGGAGTGCTGCACTGTCAGAGGGTCAGTACTGAGGGAGTGCTGCATTTTTGGAAGTGCAGTGTCTCACATAAGATGTTAAACTGAGCCTTCATCTTCCTGTTTAAGTCAGTGTTCAAGATCCTTAGCCTGTTGAAGTCTGGAGAAGCAGAATTTGCTCTCCCAATCTGCAGTAATTATGATTGATATTTCCCCTTTCCCACTCCAACCCCTGTCCCTGGATGTGAAGAGGTCAATAAGGCCTAAGGCCCCATTTTGGACAGATCTCTGAGTGCTTGTTAGGAGCGTATGTCACTGTAATAAAATACACAATGTGTGAATCTCTTCTGTTTGATTTTGTAGAAATTCAAATCTATTTTATTATTTTGTTCAGATGTAATTGGGGACAAGGGACATGTTGATGCTGAGCAGCCGCTTCAGATGATGCTCACGATGTGAACCCGTCTCTGTGTACAGACCAGGGGATCCATCCTCGACTCGAGAGGAAGGTGAGTAATAATGTTACTGTCCTTCAGGTCCACGTCCATGTTCTCTGCGCCCTGGTAGACCGGACACTCGTACAGTGGGTAAGGCCGCTGGGCGCTCTCTGCCTCACCGCACTCTGCCCTCAGCCACACTCCTGGCATGCTGCAGGGTTTGATGGAGAGAGTGTCCTGCAGGAGCCCATGTCTTGTGTCCCAGAGCGCGTTGCGTAACTCAAGGCCGGTTATGTAGATGCCATTTGCTGGAGCACTGGTGGGGGGGACCAAACTGCTCAGTACCTGGAATATATTAAACAGATTTCTCAAATGATCAGCACAAGGGGATGGATTGGCTCCTTTCACAGAAACTGTCAGCTGTTAGCAAACAGAGCACAGCCAAACTCATTGTACGAGTGACTGGACCTTCCTTCCATCATAAGGTCAGAAGTGGAGATGCTCGCTGATGATTGCACAATGTTCAGCACCATTCACTGCTACTCAGATACTGAAGCAGTCCATGTCCAAATGCAGCAAGACCTGGACAAAACCCAGGCTTAGGCTGACAAGTGGCAAGTAACATTCACACCACACAAGTGTCAGGCAATGACCATCTCCAACAAGAGAGAATCTAACCATCGCCCCTTGATGTTCAATTGCATTAATATCACTGAATCCCCCACTATCAACATCTTGGGGGGGGTTACCATTTGCCAGAAACTGAACTGAGCTAGTCATATAAATACTGTGGCCACAAGAGCAGGGGCTGAAAATCCTGCAGCGAGTAATTCACCTCCTGACTCCCCAAAGCCTGCCCACCATCTACAAGACACAAGTCAGGAGTGTGATGGAATACTCCCCACTTGCCTGGATGAGTGCAGCTCCAACAACTCAAGAAGCTTGACACCATCCAGGACAAAGCTGCCCACTTGATTGGCACCCCATCCACAAACATTCACTCCCTCCACCACCGACACCCAGTAGCAGCAGTGTGTACCATTTACAAGATGCATTGCAAGAATTCACCAAGACTCCTTAGACAGCACCTTCCAAACCCGCGACCACTACCATCTAGAAGGACAAGGGCAGCAGATAAATGGGAACACCACCACCTGGAAGTTCCCCTCTAAGTCACACACCATCCTGACTTGGAAATATATCGCCGTTCCTTCACTGTCGCTGGGTCAAAATCCTGGAACTCCCTCCCTAACAGCACTGTGGGTGTACCTACACCACATGGACTGTAGCGGTTCAAGAAGGCAGCTCACCACCACCTTCTCAAGGGCAACTAGGGATGGGCAATAAATGCTGGCCCAGCCAGCGAAGCCCACATCCTGTGAATGAATTCAAAAAAAATTCTGGTCAGGAATAGATTGCAAACACTAGGACACTGACCAATCAGCCATGGGTAATTGAAGAGGACTATAAGGAACTTGTGGTGTGAACAGGCAGGTTAGTGAACTGGGTGGGAGATTGGATAAATTTGACTAAAAAAAACACATTCATAAAATTTTGAAGGAGGCCATTCAGCCCATACTACACATGCCAGCTCTTTGAAAGATCTATCCAATTAATCCCACTCCCCCTGCTCTTTCCCAAAGCCCTGTAAACCTTTCCCCTTCAATAGTTATCCAATTCCCTTTTGAAAGTTATTATTGAATCTGCTTCCACCGCCCTTTCAGGCAGCTCATTCCAGATCACAACAACTCGCTGTGTAAAAAAAATTCTCCCCATCTCCCCCTCTGGTTCTCTTGCTGATTTCTTTCGTGTGGAAGAAGATTAGTGAGAGGAACAAAGAGACTCACTAGGTAAAATGGAAGTGGATTGTAACTTCAACACTAAAGTGCAAAGTGGATGTAAACCTGGTTTAAATCACTTCCAGAGGGTTAATCCAAACAGAGGCATTGCTCTGGGAGCACCTTGTTGGTATATTTAGTTTACTGAAACTAGGAATTGTTCTGAGGGACTGGAGAGAAGTTTGAGTTGTACCGGTATTCAGCCAGGTAAACAGGTCAGAGCTGGGCAAGAACAGGACCATTTGTTTAACTTTGGTTATGGGTAAATGTATTGATGGAGAGGGGAGAGGCAGAAATTTGGGGGGGTGGGGACATGGTGGTGACAGGAGGCTCTGATCTTTGTTCCTGAATGGTAAGGCCCAAGAAACCCCAATGTTGCAGTTACGTACCTGAGCGTGTATGCTGTATCTGTTCAGATCGAGATGCTCAATCTGGGCTTTCTGATGTAGCAGGGTGATGAGGAACATTCGTGGGTGCTGAAATACAGTCAGGTTGTAGGAGACTGGGCTCTCTGGGCTGCCCAGATAAGAGTTCAGCAACTGAAATCTCATCTTCAGGGCCTGAATCCACTGTGGAAGGGGCGGAGAAACCCGAGTCAGCACCTGCCAGGAACGAGGAAGGCACCTGCTCTCCAGTGATTTGATAATGTCATCTGACTCTTCGTCCCAGGGTCTGCTTCCTTCCAGCACATGCAGTGTATTGTCCAGGTCACACAGAAGATGCTCAATCAGGAGCTCAAAGTCACGCCTCTCCTGCAGGAGAAAGCTCCTCATTGGCTCCGCACTGACCCACTTCACCTCTGCCCCTGAATCTTGATGCATCGAGGTGGTTGAGTCCTGCAACTGCTGGAGAATCCTGATACAGTCACTCACAAAGACTTTTAATGAACCATCACAGCTGCTGTCCACTTGCGAAGGGATAAACAGCGTCTGGGTCTTCAAGAGAATCTTGCTCATGAATTTGCTGCTCTGTTCAAACAGCTTCTTCTCAAAGCCATTGCAAATTCCGATTGTAACAGATTCAATTGAGCTGGGCATGAGGTCAATCCTTTTCTCAATGTCATGATGTGTAAGATTCATCAATGATGACCCTGGGAAGAGTAGGAAAAAGTGAGAACATCATCTCTCACTCCTTTCACATGATTACTCCTATTCTCAGCACGGCAGCATTTATAGCACAGCCAATGATAAGCAGTCCAAAATAAGGGGAAGGATGGGAGAGAATGGAGGCACAAATGAAGAGTTGAGAGCAGAGATGGAGTTAGTGAAATGGAGGATGAAGCAGAAAACTTCAAAGGGTGAGGGGTGCAGATGCTGAATGTAGCTGGAGGGTTAACTGCCATTGGGTAACAGAATTAGGGAATTTATACAGCACAGGAGGCCATTCAGCCCATTGTGTCTGCACTGACTCTTTGAATGCCACTCCTCACCCAGTAACCCTGCACATTCTTCCTTTTCAGATAACAGTCTATTTCCTTTTTGAATGGCTGAATTGAACCTGCCTCCATGGTTCACATGCTCAGGCAGCGCATTCCAGATCTTAACCGATTGCTGCATAAAATAGTTTCTTCCTCATATCACTGTTGCTTCTTTTGCCAAATACCTTAAATCTGTGTCTTCTCATTCTCGATCCTTCCACCAGTGGCAACAATTTCTCCCTATCTGCTCTATCCAGCCCCCTCATAATTTTGAATACCTCTATCAAATCACCTCTCAGCCTTCTTTTCTCCAAGGAAAACAGTCCCAACTTCTCCAATCTATCTACGTAACTGAAGTTCTTCATTCCTGGAATCATTCTCGTGAATCTTTTCTGCACTTTTTCTAATGCCTTCACATTCTCCCTAAAGTGCAGCATCCAGAACTGGACATAATACTCCAGCCGTGGCCAAACTAGAGTCTTACACATGTTCAACATAACCTCCTTGCTCTTGTACTCTATGTCCTTATTAATAAAGCCCAGGATACTGAATGCTTTATTAACTACTCTCTTAACCTGACCTGCCACCTTCAATGGTTTATGCACATGTACACCCATCTCCCTCTGCTCCTGCACCCCCTTCAGAATTGTACACTTTATTTTATTTTGTCTCCATGTTCATCTACCAAAATGAATCACTTCACATTTCTCTGCATTGAACTTCATCTTCCACCTATCCACCCATTCCACCAACATGTCTATGCCCTTTTGAAGTTCTACACTATCCTCCACACAGTTCACAATTCTTCCAAATTTCGTATCAACTGCAAATTTTGAAATTGCGCCCTGTACACCAAGGTCTAGGTCATTAATATATATCAGGAAAAGCAACGGTCCCAATACCAACCCCTGGGGAACTCCACTACAAACCTTCCTCCAATCTGAAAAACATCCATTAACCACTACTCTCTGTCTCCTGTCACTCAGCCAATCCTACATCCATGTTGCTACTGTCTACTATATATGTTGTTACTACTATAACTTTGTTCACAAGTCCATTGTACAGCTCTTTATCAAACACCTTTTGGAAGTCCATGTACATCACATCAAGAGCATTGCCCTCAGAAACCCTCTCTGTTACTTCCTCAAAATCACTCCAGCAAGTTAGTTAAACACCATTTTCCTTTAGGAAATCCATGCTGACTTTCCTAATTAATCCACATTTATCCATGTGACTATTAATTTTGTCCCAAATTATTGTTTCTGGAAGTTTCCCCACCACCGAAGTTAAACTGACTGGCCTGTAGTTGCAGGGCTTCTCTTTAAACCCTTTTTTGAACAAGGGTGTAATATTTGCAATTCTCCAGTCCTCTGGGACCACCCCTGAGTCTAAGAAAGACTGAAAACGTATGGCCAATTATGGCCAAAATTATGGCAATTTCCACCCTCACTTCCTTCAGTATCCGTGGATGCATCTTCTTCCTTGGTAAAGACAGATGCAAAGTATTCATTTAACACCTCAGCCATGACCTCTGCCTCCATGTGTAAATCCCCTTTTGGTGCCTATTTAGCCTTATTCCTCCTATCACCACCCTTTTACTACTTATATCCCTACAGAGGACTTTGGGATTCCCTTTGATGTTAGCTGCCAGTCTCTTTTCATACTTTCTCTTTGTTTCCCTTGCTTGCTTCTTCACCTCCTCTCTGAACCTTCTATATTCTGCCTGGTTCTCGATTGTAGTTTCAACCTGACACCTGTCATAAACACACTTTTTCTTCTTAATTTCTATCTCCTTTGTCATACAGGGAGCTCTGGATCTGTTTCCCCTTCAAGGAACATACCTTGACTCTGCCTGAACTCTCTCTTTGTTGAGGTCACCTCTCCCATTGTTCAGCAATCATTTTCCCGTCAACCTTTGATTCCAATTTATTCAACCCAGATTTGTTCTTTACCCAATGAAGTTGGCTCCCCCCCAGTTAATTATTCGAACTCTGGGTTGAACTTTGTTCTTTTCCATGGCCTCCCTAAGCCGTTTGATACAATGATCACTGTCCCCCAAATGCTCTCTTACTGAGACGTGAGTAACATGGGGATTGGGAGATGAAGCTTTCAGAGGAGGAGGTGATGGTGTAGTGATATTGTCACAGCAGGAATTCAAGAAAAATCTGCAATTAAAAAGTCTAAAGATGACCATGAAACCATTGTCTGACTGTTGTAAAAAACCCATCTGGGTCACTAACACCCCTTTAGGGAAGGAAATCTGCTGTCCACACCTGGTCAGGAATGAAACTGGATGGACCACCAGCATTGACCTAAAACTCAGCCCTGTCGACACTTCAGGGCTCTGTTTCTCCCTCCAGATCTCCTTACTAACATCTGCCAAAGTCAGGAGAGCAGTCTCACAGCCTGAAATAGTATCATATCACAGAATCATATCTTACAGATAATGTCCCAGACACCCCCATCACCATCCCTGGGTATGTCCTGTCCCACCATCAGGATAGACCCAGCAGAGGTGATATACAGTCAAGAGGGAGTTGCCTGATGTTACTCAACATAGACTCCGGACCCCATGAAGTCTCATGGCATCAGGTCAAACATGGGCAAGGAAACCTCCTGCTGATTACCACATACCACCCTCCCTCAGCTGATGAATCAGTGCCCCTCCATGTTGAACACCACTTGGAGGAAGCACTGAGGGTGGCAAGGGTGCAGAATGTACTCTGGGTGGGGGACTTCAATGTCCATCACCAAGAGTGGCTTGGTACCACCACTACTGACCGAGCTGGCTGAGTTCTAAAGGACATAGCTGCTAGACTGGGTCTGCAGCAGGTGGTGAGGGAACCAACAAGAGGGAAAATCCTACTTGACCTCATCCTCACCAATCTACCTGTCACAGATGCATCTGTCCATGACAGTATCGGTAGGAGTGACAACCACAAAGTCTTTGTGGAGATGAAGTCCTACCTTCACATTGAGGATATCCTCCATCATGTTGTGTGTCACTACCACAGTGCTAAATGGGATAGATTTCAAACAGATCTAGCAAGTCAAGACTGGGCATCCATGAGATGCTGTGGGCCATCAGCAGCAGCAGAATTGTACTCGAACATAATCTGTAACCTCATGGCCCAGCATGTCCCCCATTCTACCATTACCATCAAGCCAGGGGATCAACCCTGGTTCAATGAAGAGTGCAGGAGGGCATGTCAGGAGCAGCACCAGGCATACCTAAAAATGAGGTGTCAGCCAAGCATCTCTATAACACAGGACTACTTGTGTGCCAAATGATATAAGCAGCAACTGATAGACAGAGCTAAGCGATCCCACAATCAACAGATCAGATCTAAGCTCTGCAGTCCTGCCATATCCAGTTGTGAACGGTGGTGGACAATTAAACAACTCACTGGAGAAGGAGGCTCCACAAATATCCCCACCCTCAATGATGGAGGAGCCCAGCACATCAGCGCAAAAGATAAGGCTGAAGCATTTGCTACAATCTTCAGCCAGAAGTGCCAAGTGGATGATCCATCTCAGCCTCCTCTGGAGGTCCCCAGCATCACAGATGCCAGTCTTCAGCCAATTCGATTCACTCCATGTGATATCAAAAAACAGCTGAAGGCAAAGGCTATGGGGCCTGACAATATTCTGGCAATAGTGCTGAAGACTTGTGCTCCAGAACTTGCCACACCCCTAGCCAAGCTGTTCCAGTACAGCTACAACACTGGAATCTACCTGGCTATGTGGAAAATTGCCCAGGTATGTCCTGTTCACAAAGAACAAGACAAATCCAACTCGGCCAATTACCGCCTCATTAGTCTACTGTTGATCATCAGTAAAGTAATGGAAGGGCTTATAAACAGTGCTATCAAGTGGTTGGTACAACTGAGTTATTTAACAATCCCAGAGGGAAACTTAAAATGATAGGTTATGACAGTTATTTAAAGTGTTATATTTGAGATGTGACTCTAAATTCAGGAATCAGACCACCAGTTCTCTAAGCTTTACTTTAAACTAAATGAAACATTTTATTAATTTATACAGATTAAAATATATATATATACACACGGCTTCAAATTACTATCATAACTGTTAACAAATTCCCAAACCAATCTCCATTAAGACAACAACAACCCATAGATTTAACCAAACACCAGGCAAAGCATTTTCACCTTACAGATTCAAAATGAGGTTCCTTTCATTGTGGAGTCAGTTGGAGGCTTCCAGCTGACTTTTGATCTCACATTGCCTCTGCTCTGTACACCCGAAAACTACTGAAGTTATACCTACTACCGCGCATTGGATGTAATTCTCATTGTATCAACAACCTCTTCTAACAATAAAGCTCCTTTCGTAGCACCAATTTTACTAGTAATAGAAACATATCACTTGGTACCTGCTAGATAGGTGTCAGTTTTCATCCCACTTCTTGAGTGCTCTCAAAAAATTCAAAAAATGCAAATACACTCTATCTCTCTTACATATGAAAACTAGTATACATCAAAGCACCCAGACTAGCTGGCTTTAATCCAATTAAGACACACCCAGAGACTAAACTTCCATTTGAAAAGAAAAATATTTTGCAATAATATTACAAATATTAATAGCTTCATGACACTTAGCAATCACCTGCTACTGACACCCAGTTTGGGTTCTGCCAGGCCCACTCAGCTCCTGAGCTCATTGGTTCAAACAAGGACAAAAGAGCTGAACTCCCAAAGTGAGGTGAAGTGACTGCCCTTTACATCAAGGCAGCATTTGACTGAGTGTGACAACAAGGAGCTCGAGCAAAACTGGAGTCAATGGGAATCTGGGTGAAACTCCCCACTGGTTGGAGTCATACCTAGCACAAAGGAAGATGGTTGTGGTTGTTGGAGATCAGTCATCTCAGCTCCAGGACATCACTGCAGGAGTTCCTCAGGGTAGTGTCCTCGGCCCAACCATCTTCAGCTGCTTCATCAATGACCTTCCTTCCATCATAAGGTCAGAAGTGGGGATGTTCACTGATGATTGCACAATGTTCAGCACCATTCACAACTCCTCATATACTGAAGCAGCCTATGTCCAAATGCAGCAAGACCTGGACAATATCCAGGCTTGGGCTGACAAGTGGCAAGTAACATTCACACCACACAAGTGTCAGGCAATGACCATCTCCAGCAAGAGAGAATCTAACCATCTCTCCATGATGTTCAATGGTATTACCATTACTGAAACTCCCACTATCAACATCCTGGGGGTTACCATTGACCAGAAACTGAACTGGACTAGCCATATAACTACTGTGGCTACAAGAGCAGGTCAGAGGCTAGGAATCCTGCAGTGAGTAACTCACCTCCTGATTCCCCAAAGCCTGTCCACCATCTACAAGGTACAAGTCAGGAGTGTGATGGAATACTCCCCACTTGCCTGGATGAGTGCAGCTCCCACAACACTCAAGAAGCTGGACAAAGCAGCCTGCTTGATTAGCACCACATCCAGAAACATTCACTCCCTCCACCACCGATGCACAGTAGCAGCAGTGTGTACCATCTACAAGATGCACTGCAGGAACTCACCAAGACTCCTTAGACAGCACCTTCCAAATCCACGACCTCTACCATCTAGAAGGACAAGGGCAGCAGACACATGGGAACACCACCACCTGGAAGTTCCCCTCCAAGTCACTCACCACCCTGACTTAGAAATATATTGCCGTTCCTTCACTGTCGCTGGGTCAAAATCCTGGAACTCCCTCCCTAACAGCACTGTGGATGTACCTCCAACACATGGACTGCAGCGGTTCAAGAAGGCAGCTCACCACCACCTTCTCAAGGGCAATTAGGAATGGACAATAAATGCTGGCCCAGCCAGTGACGCCCACATCCCATGAATGAGTAAAAAAAATCATGATTTAGAACGTCTGATGCTAATGGGGAAGATCGAGGATAAAAGAGATTGAGTTAGACAAGGGACGATCTCTCTAAAGAGCCTCGCAAACTGGATGAATGTACCACCAACAAAGGTGATCCATGCCTCGAGAGCAAGATTAATATGGGGGTCCACGGTATCTGAAGAGAGAGTGAGATAAGAACAATGCAGATGCCTTAACTATAATCTTCCAAAGTTCTCTCAATTCAGGAACCATTCCTTTAGATTGGAAAATTGTGCATGTCGCTCAGAAAAGGTGAGAGAGGAAAACCAGGGAGTTATAGCTTAACACCTGTTGTTGGCAAATTACTCTCTCTCTCTTAGATAATGAGCATCCTCGTTATCTAAGTGTTGCTAATCATAGGTCATGCCATGATAGCACCATGGGCAATGTGAGAGGGAGGCCCCAAGAATCACCTCAGCAGGTATGGAAATTGAACCCCCACTTTTGGCAATATTCTATGCCACACTCTAGCCAATTGAGCTACCAGACCCCCAGGAAATGACTAAGGGCAGAATCTTTCAGTCAGTATGTGGGGGCGACCCCGACTCTCCCCCCTCCACCTGCCCGTATTCAGTGCTACCGGTCCTGTCTTACGCTGGGCAGGCCTTAATTGGCCCTCCCAGTTAAATTGGCGGTGTGGAGCCAATCGCGGGCGGCAATCGGCTCTGCGCCCGCCCCTGCCCGTTCCCGCTATCGCTGAGCCTGCCTGCCATATGAAAAATTCTGCCCTAGATTCTATAATTAAGAATGGAGCGACCGAACTCCTTGAAAAGTTTCAGCAGATCAGACAGAGCCAGTGTGGGTTTGTAAAGGGTAGATTACACCTGGCAAATGTGATTGAATATTTTTGAGGAGGTGACTGAAGTATTGGACAGGGGATGTCTATGGATGTTATTCATTTCGACTTCCAGAGGGCATTTGATAAAATTCCACCTATAATGTTGCTAGCTGAAGTTGAAAAATTTGGAATTGAAGGCAAGTTATTGATCCAGCTAGGAAACAGGCTGAGGGACAGGAGAGAGGGAGTAGGGATAATTGGCAGGTACTTGAATTGACAGAATGTGACTAGTGGTGTCCCACATGGATCTGTGTTGGGGCCTCAATTTAGAGGATGGAACAGAAAGTCTCATATTCAGATTTGCCGATGACACAAAGGTGGGTGCCTTTGGAAGCAGTGTAGATGGAAACCACATTGCAAATAGATACTAATAGGTTGCGTGATTGGACAAAACTGGCGTAAATGTGAGGTCATCCACTTAGAACCTAAAAAGGGTAAAACAGTGGAGGTCCAAAGAGATTTCGGTGTCAAGAACAAATATCACTAAAATGTCATGAACAGGTACAGGAAAAAATCAAAAAGGCTGTTATAAATCTGAAACAAAATTAAAAATTGCTGGCAAAACTCAGCAGGTCTGACAGCATCTGTGGAGAGAAAGACAGAGATAACGTTTTGAGTCCGTTTGACTCTTCTTCAGAACTAAAGAGAAGTAGCAATGTGGTGAAATATAAACTGCTAAAGGGGGTGGGACAGGTGAAGCTGGATAGAAGGCCAGTGATGGAATGCTGGCTTTTATGGAGTTATATCGGATTAGAATACAAGCGAGTAGACCACACCTGGAGTCACTATGAGCAGTTCTAGACAGCACACCATAAGAAAGTTGAAAATGGAAAATGTGAAGTTGTCCATTTTGGCAGGAAGAATAAAAAAGAAGCGTATTATCTAAATGGTGAGAGATTGTAGTGTTCTAAGATGCAGAGGGATCTGGGTGTCCTAGTGCATGAATGGCAAAAGGCTAGTATGCAGGTACAGCAGGTAATTAGGAAAGCTAATAGAATGTTGTGATTTATTGCAGGGGAAATTGAATATGAAAGTAGGGAGGTTATGCTTCAGTTGTACAGGGCATTGGTGAGACCACATTTAGAGTACTGTGTGCAGTATTGGTCTCCTTATTTACAGAAGGATGTAAATGTGTTGGAAACAGTTCAGAGGAGGTTTATTAGACTAATACCTTGAATGGGTGGGTTGTCTTTTGAGGAAAGGTTAGACAGGCTAGGCTTGTATCTGTTGAAGTTTAAAAAAGTAAGAGGCAACTGGATTGAAACATGTAAGATCCTTGACAGGGTGGATGTGGAGAGGATGTTTCCTCTTGTGAGAGAATCTAGAACTAAGGGTCACTGTTTAAAAATAAGGGGTTCCCCCATTTAAGACAGAGCTGAGGAGAAATTTTTTTCTCTCAGAGGGTGTTGAGTCTTTGGAACTCTCTTCCTCAAAAAGCAGTGGAAGCAGAGTCTTTGGATATTTTCAAGCGAGAGCCAGATAGATTCTTGATAAGCAACAGAGTGAAAGGTTAGCAGGGGTCGGTGGGAATGTGGGTTTGAGGTTACAATCAGATCAACCACAATCTTATTGAATGGCCTGCTCCTGCCCCAATTCATATTCTCATAAGATATATTAGTCTTGGAGGGAGTGCGGTGTAGATTTACCAGAATGATACCTGGTATCAAAGGCAGGTATTTCTGTGGCTGTAGATGACTGTCCAGGATGGTCTGTTGCCTCCTTGGTGCTAGGGTCAAGGATGTCACAAAGCGGCTGCAGGACATTCTTCTGGGGGGTTGCTGATCAGCCGGAGGTCATGGTCCATGTTGGTACCAATGACTTAGGTAAGAAAGGGGAGGAGTCCAGAAAACAGATGTTAGGGAGTGAGGAAGGAAATTGAAAAGCAGGACCTCTAAAGCAGTAATCTCAGGATTACTCCCAGTCCCATGTGCAAGTGAGAAATAGGAAAACTGAGTGAATAAGCACATGGCTGGAAAGCTGGTGTAGGAGGGAGGGCATCAGATCTCTGAGGCATTGGGACTAGCTCTGGGGAAGGTGGGACCTGTACAAGCCGGATGGTCTACACATGAACAGGACTGGGATGAATATCCTCACAGGGAGGTTTGGTACTGCTGTTGGTGGGGGTTTTAAACTGTATTGGCAGGGGGATGGGAACTTGAGGGCAAACTCAGAGCAGGGAACGGGTGATGGAGAATTAATCAAGACAGGTTAAAAAGTGTACAGCACAGGAATTTGGCAGTGTTAAAAGGTATATATGTGAATGCGGAGAGCATAGTGAATAAAGTCGAGGGCACAGATGGACACACGGCAACATGATGTCACCCCAAAACCTGAAACTTGGCTTAAGGAAGGGCAAAAATGGCAGCTCAACATCCCTGGATACAGAGTTTTCAAGCAGGATAGGGAGGGGGATAAAAAAGGTGGGGGTGTAGCATTATTGGTTAAAGAATCAATTACAGCTGTGAGGAGGGACGATATACTAAATGAAACATCAAATGAGGCCGTATGGGTTGAGCTCAGAAATAAAAAAGGGGCAGCCTCACTGCTAGGAGTGTATTATAGACCCCCAAATAGTGGAAGGGAGTTAGAAGAGCAAATATGTGGGCAGATTTCTGAGTGCAAAAGCAATAGGGCAGTAATAGCTGGGGACTTCAACTGCCCTGATATCAATTGGGATATGAACAGTGTGAAGGGCACAGAGGGTGCAAAATTCTTGAACTGCATTCAAGAGAACTTTTTTAGCCAACATGTAACAAGCCCAATGAGAGGGATACAATTCTGGATTTAATCTTAGGAAATGAAGCTGGGCAAGTGGATGACAATTTTGGAGATAGTGACCATAATATAATTAGATTTAGCATCATTATGGACAAGGACAAAGATAGATCAGGAGTAAAGGTTCGAAATTTGGAGAAGACAAATTTTACAAAGCTGAGAGGTGAGCTGATGAGAGTATGGACTGGATACAGCTATTAGCAGGAAAAACAATGTCAAATCAGTGGGAGGCATTCAAAGGGGAGATTCTACAGGCACAGTGTAAACATGTCCCTACAAAGAGAAAGGGTGGTACTGCCAAATCTAGAGCCCCCTGGTTATTCAGAAACATACAGGGTAAGATAAAGCAGAAAAAGAAAGCACATTACAGTCACAAAAGACTTAATAATGTAGAAAGCCTAGTGTAGTATAGAAAATACAGGGGTGAAGTAAAAATGGAAATTAGGAAATCAAAGAGACGATACAAAACAACATTGGCAGGTAAAATCAAAGAAAACCCAAAGATGTTTTACCAGTACATCAAGAGCAAAAGAATAACTAAGGAAAAGGTAGGGCCGATCAGAGGTGTATATGGTAACTTGTACGTTGATGCTGAAGACGTGGGCAGGGTTCTCAATGAGTACTTTGTCTCTGTCTTCACTGAGGAGAGGGATGATGCAGACATTCTAGTTAAAGAGGAGAGTGTGAAATATTACTCACAATAAGCATAGTGAGAGAGGAAGTACTGGAGGGACTGACACCCTTGAGGGTGGATAAATTACCAGGGCTGGATTGATTGTATTCCAGGCTGTTGAAGGAAGCGGGGTTGGCGGGGGGGGTGAATAGTGGATGTTCTAAGGATCATTTTCCAATGCTCATGAGATACAGGGGAGGTCCCAGAGGACAGGAGGTCTGCGAACGTTGTACCAATATCTAAGAAGGGGCGAGGGATAGGCTAGAAAATTGTAGGCTGGTCAGTCTGACTTCGGTGGTGGGCAAATTATTGGAAACAATTCTGAGAGACAGGATAAACTGTCACTTAGAAAGGCAAAGATTGATCCGAGATAGTCAGCATGGTTTTGTTAGGGGAAGATAGCATCTTACTAACTTAATAAAAATTGATTATGGAAATCAAAGAGATGGCAGATGAACTGAAAAGGTATTTTGCATCAGTCTTCACTATAGAGGATACAAGTAACATCCCAGAAGCAGCTATAAATCAGGAAATGGAAGGGAGGGAGGAACTCAGGAAAATTACAATCACCAGAGAAGTGGTGCTGAGTAAATTGTTGGAGCTGTGGGCTGACAACTGCCCGGGTCCTGATGGACTTCATTCTCGGGGCTGAAGAGAAGTATCTAGTGAGATAGTTGATGTATTGGTTTTAATTTTCCAAAACTCCTTAGATTTGTGGAAGGTCCCATTAGATTGGAAGATAGCAAATGTAACTCCATTATTCAAAAAGGATGGGAGACAGAAAGTGGGAAACTACAGGCCAGTTAGATTAACATCTGTCGTAGGGAAAATGTTAGATGCTGTTATTAAACAATTTATAGCAGGACACTTGGATAAGTTCAAGGTCATCAGGTAGAGTGAACATGGTTTTGTGAAAGGGAAACTGTGTTTAACCAACTTACTGGAGTTCTTTGAGGCAGTAACATGTGCTGTGGATATAGGGAAACTGGTGGATGAACTATACTTAGGTTTCCAGAAAGTATTTGATAAAGTGCTACATCAAGGTTATTGTGGCAAATAAAAGCTTATGTTATAGGGGGTAACATATTGGCATGGTTCAAACATTGACTGGCTAACAGGATGCAGAGAGTAGGCATAAATGGGTCTTTTTCAGGTTGGCAGGATGTAATGAGTGGTGTGTCACAGGGATCAGTGCTGGGACATCAACTCTTTACAAATTATATAAATGAATTGGATGAAGGGATGGATGGGATGGTTGCCAAATTTGCTGATGACACAAAGATAGGGAGGAAAGTAAGTTGTGAAGGACAGTAGGAGGCTACAAAAAGATAAAGAGAGGTTAAGTGAGTGGGCAAAGATCTGGAAGATGGAGTATAAGGTGGGAAAATGTGAAATTGTCCATTTTGGCAGGAAGAATAAAAAAGAAGCTTATTATCTAAATGGTGAGAGATTGCAGAGCTCTGAGATTCAGAGGGATCTGGGTGTCCTAGTGCATGAATCACAAAAGGTTAATATACAGGTACAGCAGGTAATTAGGAAAGCTAATACAATGTTATCATTTATTGTGAGGGGAATTCAATACAAAAGCAGGGAGGTTATGTTTCAGTTGTACAGGACATCAGAGAGATCACATCTGGAGTATTGTGTACAGTATTGGTCACCTTATTTAAGGAAAGATGTAAATGCATTAGAAACAGTTCAGAGAATGTTTACCAGACTAATACCAGGAATGGGTGAGTTGTTTTATGAGGAAAGGTTGGACAGGTTAGGCTTGTGTCCACTGGAGTTTAGAAGAGTAAGAGGTGACTTGATTGAAACATATAAGATCCTGAGAGGTCTTGACAGGGGGGATGTGGAGAGGATGTTTCCTCTTGTGGGAGAATCTAGAACTGGGGGTCACTGTTTAAAAATAAGGGATTGCCCATTTGAAACAGAGATGAGGCAAAATTTTTTCTCTCAGAGAGTTGTGAGTCTTTGGAACTCTCTTCCTCAAAAGGTGGTAGAAGCAGAGTCTTTGAATATTTTTAAGGCAGAGGTGAATAGATTCTTGGTAAGCAAGGGGGTGATGGGTTATCGGGGGTGGGTGGGATGCAGATTTCAGGTTACTATCAGATCAGCCATGATCTTATTAAATGGCGGAGCAGGCTTGAGGGGCTGAATGGCACACTCTGGCTCCTTGTTCGTATGTTCATAATATAATTTTTTGAGGAAGTAAGAAGGAGGATTGATGAGGGGAGTGCAGTGGATGTTGTCTACATGGATTTTAGTAAGGCATTTGACAAGGTCCCACATGGCAGACTAGTCAGGAAAGTGAGATCCCATGAGATACAGGGGAAGGTGGCAGGTTGGATCCAAAATTGGCTCAGTGACAGGAAACAAAGGGTAATGGTCGATGGATATTTTTGCGAATGGAAAACTGTTTCCAGTCGTGTTCTACAGGGCTCGATGTCTGTTGGAAATATTAATGATTTAGACTTAAATGTGGGAGGCATGATTGAGAAATTTGTAGATGACACAAAAACTGGCTGTGTATTTGATAGTGAAGAGGATACTGTCGACTTCAGAATGATGTCAATGGTTTGGTTGAGTGGGTGAAGTGGAAAATGGAATTCATTCTGGAAAAGTGTGAGGTAATGCATTTGGGGAGGGCAAACAAAGCAAGGGAATGCTCAATAAATGGGAAGTTTTTTACTGAGAGGGGTTGAGGAAGTGAGAGACCTTGGAGTGCATGTTCACAGGTCTCTGAAGGTGGCAGGACAGGTGGACAAGGTGGTCAAGAAAGCAGATGGAATGCTTTCCTTTATTAGATGAGATAGTGAACACAAAAGCAGGGATGTAATGCTGGAACTGTATAAAACGCTGGTTAGGCCACAGCTGGAATTTTGTGTATAGTTCTGGTCACCACGTTACAGGAAGAATATAATTGCCGTGGAGAGAGTGCAAAGGAAATTTACATGAATGTTGCCAGGGCTTGAAAATTGCAGCTATGAGGAGAGATTGGATAGGCTGGGGTTGGTTTCTTTAGAACAGAGGAGGCTAAGGGGTGACCTAATTGAGGTGTACAGAATTATTAGGGGCCTAGATAGGGCAGACAGGAAAGACTTGTTTCCCTGGCTGAGGGGTCAATTACCAGGAGGCATAGATTTAAGGCGATTGGTAGAAGGATTAGAGGGGGCATGAGAACAAACTTTTTCACCCAGAGGGTGATGGGCATCTGGAATTCACTGTCTGAATCGGTGGTTGAGGCTGAAACACTCAACTCATTTAAAAGTTAAAAGCAAAAAACTGCGGATGCTGGAAATCCAAAACAAAAACAAAAATACCTGGAAAAACTCAGCAGGTCTGATAGCATCTGCGGAGAGGAACACAGTTAACGTTTCGAGTCCATATGACTCTTCATCAGAACTAAGGAAAAATAGGAAAGAGGTGAAATATAAGCTGGTTTAAGGGGCGGTGGGGGGGAGCGGTGGGACAGATAGAGCTGGATAGAGGACCAGTGATAGGTGGAGATAACCAAAAGATGTCATGGACAAAAGGACAAAGAGGTGTTGACAGTGGTGATATTATCTAAGGATTGTGCTAATAGATGACATTAAGGGTAGAAAGCAGGACAAGCAAGGTACAGATAGCCCTAGTGGGGGTTGGGTGGGGGGAAGGGATCGAAATAGGCTAAAAGGTAGAGATAAAACAATGGATGGAAATACATTTAAAAATAATGGAAATAGGTGGGAAAAGAAAAATCTATATAAATTATTGGAAAAAGGGGCATCGGAAAGGGGGTGGGGATGGAGGAGAGAGTTCATGATCTAAAATTGTTGAACTCAATATTCAGTCCGGAAGGCTGTAAAGTGCCTAGTCGGAAGATGAGGTGCTGTTCCTCCAGTTTGTGTTGGGCTTCACTGGAACAATGCAGCAGGCCAAGGACAGACATGTGGGTAAGAGAGCAGGGTGGAGTGTTAAAATGGCAAGCGACAGGGAGGTCTGGGTCATGCTTGCGGACAGACTGAAGGTGTTCCACAAAGTGGTCACCCAGTCTGCGTTTGGTCTCTCCAATGTACAGGAAACCGCATTGGGAGCAGTGAATGCAGTAGACTAAGTTGAGGGAAGTGCAATGAAATGCTGCTTCACTTGAAAGGAGTGTTTGGGCCCTTGGACAGTGAGGAGAGGGGTAGTAAAGGGGCAGGTGTTGCACCTTCTGCGGTTGCGTGGGAAGGTGCCGTGGGAGGGGGTTGAGGTGTAGGGGGTGGTGGAGGAGTGGACCAGGGTGTCCCAGAGGGAACGATCCCTGCCGAATGCTGGGTGAAGGGAAGATGTGTTTGGTAGTGGCATCATGCTGGAGTTGGCGGAAATGGCGGAGGATGATCCTTTGAATGCGGAGGCTGGTGGGGTGATAAGTGAGGACAAGGGGGACCCTATCATGTTTCTGGGAAGGAGGAGAAGGCGTGAGGGCGGATGCGCGGGAGGTGGGCCGGACACGGTTGAGGGCCCTGCCAACCACCGTGGGCGGAAAACCTCGGTTAAGGAAGAACAAAGACATGTCAGAGGAACTGTTTTTGAAAGTGGCATCATCAGAACAGATGCGACGGAGGCGAAGGAACTGAGAGAATAGGATGGAGTCCTTACAGGAAGCGGGGTGTGAGGAGCTGTAGTAAAAGACTTAAATGTAGGAGGGTTGATCAGTAAGTTCGCGGATGACACGAAAATTGGTGGGGTGGTAAATAGTGAGGAGGATAGCCTTAGATTACAGGAGGATATAGACGGGCTGGTCAGATGGGCTGATCAGTGGCAAATGCAATTTAATCTAGATAAGTGTGAGGTGATGCACTTGGGCAGGACAAACAAGGCACGGGAATACACGATGAATGGGAGGACCCTGGGAAGTATCAAGGATCGGAGGGACCTTGGTGTACATGTCCATTGGTCCCTTAAGGTACTGGGATAGGTAGATGAGGTGGTTAAGAAGGCATATGGGATACTTGCCTTTATTAGCCGAGACATAGAATATAAGAGCAGGGAGGTTATGCTGGAACTGTATAAAACGTTGGTTAGGCCACAGCTAGAGTACTGCGTACAGTTCTGGAATCTGCATTATAGGGAGGATGTGACTGTACTAGAGAGAATGCAGAGGAGATTTACTAGGATGTTGCCTGGGCTGAAGAGTTTTAGTTATGAGGAGAGATTGGATAGACTGGGGTTGTTTTCCCTGGAGCAGAGGAGATTGAGGGGGGACATGATTGAGGTGTATAAAATTATGAGGGGCATAGATAAGGTAGACAGGAAGGAACTTTTCCCCTTGGTGGAGGGATCAATAACCAGGGGGCATAGATTTAAGGTAAGGGGCAGGAGGTTTAGAGGGGGTGTGAGGAAGAATTTTTTCACCCAGAGGGTGATGGGAATCTGGAACTCACTGCCTGAAAGGGTGGTAGATACAGAAATCCTCTTAACATTTAAGAAGTATTTGGATGTGCACTTGCGATGCCATGGCATACAATGCTATGGGCCTAGTGCTGGAAAATGGGATTAGAATAGTTAGGTACTTGTTTGACCTGCGCAGATTCAATGGGCTGAATGGCCTTTTTCTGTGCTGTAGACCTCTATGACTCTATGACTCTAATCAACTTTCTCCTTCTTTGTTCGCTTTTTCGTCATCTGCTGCTGGTTCCTAAAAACTTCCCAATCCCCTGGCCTACCACTAGTTTTTGCCACTTAGTAAGCCTTAGTTTTTGATTGGGTACTCTCCTTGACCACCTTTGTTAACCACGGGTGTTTCATCTTCCTCATCGAGTCCTTCTTTCTGATCCGGATAAATTTTTGCTGAGCTTTATGAAAAATCTGCTTAAACCTCTGCCACTGCTCATCCACTGACCATCCCCTTAGTCTATTTTCCCAGCCTGCTTTAGACAACTCTTCCTTCATACCTCTGTAATTGCCCTTATTTAAGGTGAAGACACTGGTTTGAGACCCGAGTTGCTCACCCTCAAACTGAATTTGAAATTCTACCATGTTGTGATCACTACCCCCTCGGGGATCCTTAACAATGAGATCTCTTATTAATCCCACCTCATTACATATGGCTAGATCTAAAAATAGCCTGTTCCTGGGTAGGTTCTGCAATGTATTACTCTAAGAAACATCCCTGAGGCACTCTGTAAATTCATCTTCCATGTTACCTCTGCCAATCTGATTTGTCCAGAGGTATTAAGGAATATGGAGTAAAATCACAGATCTCATTAAATGGTGGCTCAGACTCAAGGGCAAGATGGTCTCCTCTTGTTCCTATGTTAGCTGTTGGATTGTTGTTAAAACATTACTAGTTCATTAATGCCTTTCTGGGAAGGAAACTTGCTAACTTGATTCAGTCTGGGCCTACCAGTGACTCCACTCTCACACTAATTTGAATACCCTCTGGCTGTAACAATCATCTTACAAAGTCCCACCTCTATCTTCCAAAGGTGGACATTGAAGTGGGAATGTCATCCACATCCCCAAGAGGATTTAAAGGAAATAGGAATAATGGTTTGAGGACATGTTACCTCTGGAGCTGGTGAGTGAGGTAACGAGGCTGCGAATTCCTTTGGTGGAGAAGGGCTGAGTGCTCCTCAGACAGTGGCTGATGATGCTGTTCAGGGCTGCCTCATCCCCTTGATCCAACATGTGGCCACCATACACGGCCAGACCTGGAAAGCAAGGAGAAGAAATAATAGTTCAGTGAGTCAATGCAAGTCAGATTCTTGAGCACACGATGCAAAGGCGAGCAGGGACAGTTCTCCCTGTTGTCCTGGAGCAATCTTTATCCCTCAACTAGTGCCACTAAACAAATGATCTGCTCGCTATTGTGTTGGGATCTTATTGTGCACAAATTGGCTGCTGCATTTCCTATATTACATCAGTGACTATACTTCACAAGTACGTCATTGACTATCTTAGGACATCCTGAGCTCATGAAAGGTGCTATATAAATGTATGTCCCTCATTATTTCATAGAATAACATGGCATAGGAGGAAGCCATTCGGCCCATCGTGACTGTGCCAGCTCTTTGAAAGAGCTGTCCAATTACTCCCACTCCTCTCATCCTCCTCATAAACTTAAATGTTTTTCCCTTCAAGTATGTATCTAATTCCCTGTTGAAAGTTACTATTGAATCTGCTCCCCCCCAAGGCAGTGTGTTCCTGGTTACAACTACTCGCTGTGAAAAGAATAATTTCTCCTCATTTTCCTGCTGTTTTTTGTCAGTTGTCTTAAATCTGTGTTTCTCTTTTTTTATTATTATTTATTCTTGAGATGTGGATGTTGCTGCCTGGGCCAGCATTTATTGCCCATCCCTAGTTGCCCTTGAGAAGGTGGTGGTGAGCTGCCTTCTTGAACCGCTGCAGCCCATGTGGTGTAGGTACACCCACAGTGCTGTTAGGGAGGAGTTCTAGGATTTTGACCCAGCAACAGTGAAGGAACGGCGATATATTTCCAAGTCAGGATAGTGAGTGACTTGGAGGGGGAACTTCCAGGTGGTGGTGTTCCCATCTATCTGCTGCCCTTGTCTTTTTAGGCAGTAATGATCATGGGTTTGGAAGGTGCTGTCTAAGGAGCCTTGGTGAGTTTCTGCATTGCATCTTGTAGATGGTACACGCTGCTGCTACTGTGCATCGGTGGTGGAGGGGGTGAATATTTGTGGATGTGGTGCCAATCAAGTGGGCTGCTTTGTCCTGGATGGTGTCAAGCTTCTTGAGTGTGTGGGAGCTGCACTCATCCAGGCAAGTGGGGAGTATTCCATCACACTCCTGACTTGTGCCTTGTAGATGGTGGACAGGCTTTGGGGAGTCAGGAGGTGAGTTACTCACCCTTGCCACAGGAAATAGCTCTCCTTATTTACTTTATCAAACCCACCCACAAGATTGAACACAATAATGTATGTTTAAATAAAAACATCTCCATTAAACATAATAACCTTCTCAGCTCGAAGGAGAACAATACCAGCTTCTCTAGTCTGTCCACATTAACTAGCCATTTGCCACATTTGCTGTTTGTGGAATCTCACTCTATGCAAATTATAAATTAGCTGTTCCATTTATAACCACAAGAACACAAGAATTCAGAACAGGAGTAGGTCACATCACAACGGTAACTATACTTCAAAAAAGGTATTCATTGGTTGTAAAGCACTTGGAGATATCCTGCAATGTTGAACTTTGCAATATAAAAGCCAATATATTCTCTCAAGTGTCCACCGATTTCCATCGCTCTACCATGGGTGGCCGTGCCTTCAACTGCCGGGGCCCTAAGCTCTGGAATTCCCTCTGGAAATCTCTCCGCCTCTCTCTTTCTTTCTGTTCCTTTAGGACACTTCTTAGAACCCGCCTCTTTGACCCAGCTTTTGGTTGTCTATTCTAATATCCGTATCTCCTTCTGTAGCTCAATGTCATATTCAGTTTGGTAACTGCTCCTGTGAAACACCTTGGGATGTTTTGTTTTAATTGGTGCTCAGATTGGATCCAGATTTTTGATGCTGTTTCTTTATTGCTGCAGTGTTAACGAGAGCTGCTGGTCAATAGATGTTGTTCACAGTGTTCATAATCCACTTGGTTATCAACCCATCATCCACCCCTTAAACATTCCCTCCATCATTGACAGAGTGGCAGCAGTGTGTATCTACATGATGCACAGCAGCAATCGCCAAGGTTTCTTCATTAATGGTGCTATATAAATTAATTTTGTTGTTTATTGTTCATTCTTACCTACTAGAAGTTCAAGCAGGGACTCTGAGTCATCCCAGGTTGTTTGTAGCTTCACCTGAGTGTGCAGGGCAGCAAATAAGTCTGCCTGAGTCCTGTGGCAGAAAATATAATAGAATTAAAGACCCTCGCAGGAAAGAAAGTGGCCATTCAGCCCATCAGGACAGTACCTGAGCACAGTTCTGCATACCCTTCTAATATCTAGCCTTCTAGTATCACTTATACTAGATCTTGGTTAGGCCCATTCTAGAAAATTATGGTTCCCCCTCCATCTGGTGGGGAATAGAGGTTGAAGAGGAGGGTACATATAAGATTGGGGGTTTAAGTTGGAACAAAGGGACTCTGAGTGGTCTGAGATCTATGAGTCACTTACCAGTGGTAGGAGTATGCATGTGCCCAGCTCCCATAGTGCTGCCGGTGGAGTAGGATAGAGTGGAGGGCAGTGAGTTGAGCAAGACGCTCTGCCCTCACTCTGTCTCCCAATTTGATCTGGGCCTGAGTGTACGAGCGTTTCAAGGTGTTTTGCAGCGTTGATGGTGTCTCGATCACCAGTTTTGTCACATATCGTCTCAATATTCCTGCAACAAATCATTATATGGGGTCAGTGCCTGGGGTGACAGGTCAAGAGGTCAAACACAAGGTATGATGGAAATGACACAAGCGGAAAGTGGGTGGGGGGAGTGTGAAAAGAAACCGGTAGCTATAGTTTTCTACAGATATATAAACAGTAAAAGGTTGATAAAGGAGGAGTAGGGCTGATTTTGAACCAAAAAGGGGATTAAGGCTTAGGGGCAGAGGTAAGAGGTAAGAGCTGAGGTATTAAGTTAATATTTTGTATCTGTCTTTACCGAGGAAGAAGATGCTGTCCAGTTTATGGTGAAAGAGGAGGAATCTCAGATACTATAGGAGGGTTTAAAATTGATGAGGAGAAGGTATTAGATAGGCTATACTTACATACATAAAAATGAATTAGGAGCAGGAGTAGGCCATTCAGCCCCTCAAACCTGCTCCACCATTCAATAAGATCATGACTGATCTGATTTTAGCCTCATATTCCTGCCTCCCCCAATAATCTTCCACCCCCTTGGTTACCAAGAATCTATCTAGGTCTGCCTTAAAAATATTCAAGGACTCTGTCTCAACTCCCTTTTCAGGAAGAGAATTCCAAAGTCTCACAACCCTCATAGAAACTTATTTTCCTCATCTCTGTCCTAAATGGGCAATCCCTTATTTTCAAACAGTGATCCCCAGTTCTAGGTTCTCCCACAAGAGGAGACATTCTCTCCACAGTCACCCTGTCAAGTCCCTTCAGGATCTTATATTTTACATTCAAGTCACTACCTACTCTTTTAACCAACAAGGCCTGTCCAGCCTTTACTTATAAAACAACTCACCCATCCCTGGTATTCGTCTGGCAAACCTTCTCTGAACTGCTTCTAAAGCATTTACATCCTTCCTTAATTAAGGAGACCAGTACTGTACACAGTACTCCAGATGTGGTCCCACCAGTGCCCTGTACAACTGAAGAATACCCTCCCTACTCTTGTACTCAATTCTCCTTACAATAAATGATAATATTCTATTAGCTTTCCTGATTACTTACTGTCCCTGCACACTAACCTTTTGTGATTCATGCACGAGGATACCCAGATCTGAATCTCTGAGCTCTGCAATCTCTCACTGCTTAGAAAATATGCTTCTCTTTTATTCTTCTGGCTCAAATGGATAACCTCAAGAAGGGAGGAAGGGATAAACCAGGGAACTACAGGCCAGTCAGTCTAATCTCAGTGGTGGGGAAACTATTGGAAGCAATTCTGAAGGACAGAATTAATCCACACTTGGAGAGGCAGAGATTAATCAAGGGCAGTCAGCATGGTTTTGTTAAGGGGAGGTCATGTCTGACCAATTTGATTGAATTTTTCGAAGCGGTGACCAGGTGTGTAGATGAGGGCAATGCATTTGATGTAGTCTGCTTGGACTTCAGCAAGGCTTTTGATAAGGTCCCACATGGGAGACTGATAACGAAGGTAAGAGCCCATGGGATCCAAGGCAATTTGGCAAATTGGATCCAGAATTGGCTGAGTGGCAGGGAGCGGAGGGTGATGGTTGAGGGGTGTTTTTGTGACTGGATGCCTGTGTCCAGTGGGGTTCCACAGGGATCGGTGTTGGGTCCCTTGGTGTTTGTGGTATATATAAACGATTTAGACTTGAATGTAGGAGGGTTGATCAGTAAGTTTGCAGATGACACGAAAATTGGTGGGGTGGTAAATAGTGAGGAGGATAGCCTTAGATTACAGGGGGATATAGATGGGCCAGTCAGATGGGCTGATCAGTGGCAAATGGAATTTAATCTGGATAAGTGTGAGGTGATGCAATTTGGCAGGACAAACAAGGCACGGGAATACACGATGAATGGTAGGACCCTGGGAAGGACCAAGCATCAGAGGGACCTTGGTGTGGATGTCCACCGATCCCTTAAGGTAGCGGGACAGGTAGATCAGGTGGTTAAAAAGGCATATGGGATACTTGCCTTTATTAGCCGAGGCATAGAATACAAGAGCAGGGAGATTATGCTGGAACTGTATAAAATGCTGGTTAGGCCACAGCTAGAGTATTGTGTGCAGTTCTGGGATCTGCATTATAGGAAGGATGTGATTGGACTAGAGAGAGTGCAGAGGAGATTTACCAGCATGTTGCCTGGGCTGGAGAGTTTTAGTTACTAGGAGAGATTGAATAGACTGGGGTTATTTTCCCTGAAGCAGAGGAGATTGAGGGGGGACATGATTGAGGTGTATAAAATTATGAGGGGCATAGATAGATTAGACAGCAAGGAACTTTTCCCCTTGGTGGAGGGATCAATAACCAGGGGGCATAGATTTAAGGTAAGGGGCAGGAGGTTTAGAGGGGATGTGAGGAAGAATTTTTTCACCCAGAGGGTGGTGGGAATCTAGAACTCAATGCCTGAAAGGGTGGGAGAGGCAGAAACCCTCATAACATTTAAGAAGTATTTGGATGTGCACTTCTGATGCCTTGGCATACAAGGCTATGGGCCTAGTGCTGGAAAATGGGATTAGAATAGTTAGGTACTTGTTTGACCTGCGCAGATTCAATGGGCCAAATGGCCTTTTTCTGTGCTGTAGACATCTATGACTCTATGACCTTATGACTCACATTTTCCCACATTATACTCCATTTGCCAGATCTTTGCTTACTCACCTAACCTGTCTATATTATTTTGTAGCCTCCGTATGTCCTCTTCACAATTTACTTTCCTACCTATCTTTGTGTCATCTGCAAATTTAGCCAGCATCCCATCAGTCCCTTCATCCAAATTGTTTATATAAATTGTAAAACGTTGAGGTTCCAGCGCTGATCCCTGTGGCACTTGTTACATCCTGCCACCTGACAAAGACCAATTTTTATGCCTACTCTCTGTTTCCTGTTAGGCAGCCAATCTTCTATCCATACCAAAATGTTAGCCCTACACCATGAGCTTTTATTTTCCACAATAACCTTTGATGTGGCACCCTATCAAATACCTTCTGGAAATATAAGTACTGCAGATCCACTGGTTCCTCCTTATCCACAGCATCTGTTACTTCTTCAAAGCAATCCTATAAATTGGTTAAACATGATTTTCCCTTCACAAAGCCATGTTGACTCTGCCTGATGACCTTGAGCTTATTCCAGTGCCCTGTTATAACATCTTTAATAATAGCTTTTAACATTTTCCCCATGACAGATATTAAGCTACCTGGCCTGTAGTTTCCTGCTCTCTGTCTCCCGCCCTTTTTGAATAAAGGAGTTACATTACATATTTTCTAATCTAATGGAACCTTCCCTGAATCTAGTTAATTTTGGGAAATTCAAACCAATGTGTCAACTATCTCATTAGCCACTTCTTTTGAGACCCTAGAATGAAATCCATCAGGACCCAGGGACTTGTCAACCCACAGATCCAACGATTTGCTGAGTACCACTTCTCTGGTGATTGTAATTATTTTGAGTTCCTCCCTCCCTCCCTTCCATTTCCTGGTTTAGTTATTTCTGAAATGTTTCTTGCATCCTCTATAGTGAAGACCGTTGCAAAATACCTGTTCAATTCATCTACTATCTCCTTATTTTCCATTATTAATTCCCCAGACTCACTTTCTATAGGACAAAAGCTCACTTTGTTAACTCTTTTTTTTAAATGTCTATAGAAGCTCTTACTATCTGTCTTTATATTTCTAGCTTTCTTTCTCTTGTACTCTAATTTTTCCCTCCTTGTTAATTGTTTAATCATTCTTTGCTGTTTTTTATATTCTGTTCAGTCTACTGACCTGCCTCCCATCTTTGCACAATTATATGCTTTTTTTTAGGTTTGATACTATCTTAACATTTTTAGTTAACCACGGATGGACGATACTCCACTTGGAATTTTTCTTTCCCATTGGAATGTATCTATTCCGTGTATTCTGAAATATCTCCTTAAATGTCTGCCACTGGATCTCTATTGACCTATCCCTTAACCTAAATTGCCAGTTCACTTTCGCTAGCTCTGTTTTCATGCCCTTGTACTTGCCCTTATTTAAGTTTAAAATACTAGTGTTAAACCCAATCTTCTCCCCCACAAACTGAATGTAAAATTCAATCATATTATGATCACTGCTACCTAGGGGTGCCTTCACTATGAAGTCATTAATTAACCCTTGCTCATTGCACAATACCAGGTCCAGTGTAGCCTGCTCCCTAGTTTGCTCCAGAATGTGCTGATCTAAGAAATTATTCCTAAAACATTCTGTGAATTCATCATCTATGTTACCTTTGCCCATCTTGTTCCAGTCTGTATGTAGATTAAAATCCCCCATGATAATCACTGTGCCTTTCTGACAAGCTCCCACTATTTATTCTTTGATACCCCATCCTACCATGTGATTACTGTTTGGGGCCTGTACACCACTCACATAAGCGACTTCTTGCCTTTATCATTCGTCATCTCTACCCAAACCGCTTCTATATCTTGGTTTCCTGCATTTAGGTCATCCCTCTCTATTTGTTAATGTCATCTTTAATTAACAGATCCACCCCTTCACCTTTACCCAACTTCCTATCCTTCCTAAAAGTCATCACATACTCTTCATTGTTCAGGTCCCAATTTATCCCACCCCACAGCAATGTCTCTGTAATAGCTATTAGATCGTACTTACTTATCCCTATATGTACTATTAGTTCATCTGTTTTGTTTCGAATGCTATGTGCTTTCAGATCCAGAGCCTTAAGTTTTGTCCTTTTTTTATTTTTGTAACCTCTAGCCTTAAAGTTGATAAGGCACCAGGACTGGATGTGATGCATCCAAGGATACTGAGAGAAATGAGAGTGGAAATTGCGGAGGCTCTGGCCATAATTTTCACTCTTACTTAGAATCAGGTGGTGCCAGAAGATTGGAGAGTTGCAAATGTTACACCCTTGTTCAAAAAGGGTGTAAGATCAGACCAGCAACTACAGGCCAGTCAGTTTGACCTTAGTGGCAGGGAAGCTTCTAGAACCGATAATTTGGGACAAAATTAATTGACCCATTGATAAATGTGGGCTGATTAATGAATGACAGCACAAATTTGTTAAGGGAAAATCATGTTTAATTAACCTGCTGGAGCTTTTTGAGGAGGTAGCAGAGAGGGTTGATGAGGGTAATGCTGTTGATGTGTTGTACATGGACTTCCAAAAAGGCATTCGATACAGTGCCGCACAATAGACCTGTGAGCAAAGTTATAGCTCATGGAATAAAAGGGACATTAGCAACATGGATATGTAATTGGCTGAGTGACAGGAAACAGGAAATAGTGGTTAATGGATGTTTTTTGGGCTGTAGGAAGGTTTGTAGTGGAGTTCGCCAGGGGTTAGTGTTGGGACCCTCACTCTTCCTGATACATATTAATGACCTAGACTGTGGTTTACAGGGCATAATTTCAAAATTTGCAGATGATATGAAACTTGGAAGCATTGTAAACTATGAGGAGGACAATGTAGAACTTCAAAAGGACTTACACAAGCTGGTGGTATGGGCAAACAGGTGGCAGATGAAGTTCAATGCGGAGAAATATGAAGTAGTTCATTTTGGTAGGAAGAACTTGGAGAGACAATATAAAATAAAGGGTACAATTCTAAAGGGGTGCAGGAGCAGAGGGACCTGGGTGTAAATACGCATAAGTTATTGATGGTGGCAGGACAGGTTGAAAGTATGGTTAAGAGAGCACACAGTATCCTGAGTTTTATTAACAGGAGCTTAGAGTATAAGAGCAAGAAGATGATGTTAAACTTGCATAAAACACTTGTTCACCCTCAACTGGGGTACTGTGTCCAGTTCTGGGTAGCACTCATTCTTGAAAATGGATCCAGGGATGAAGAACTTCAGTTATGAAAATAGACTGGAGAAATTGGGACTGTTTTCCTTGGAGAGGAGAAGCCTGAGAGGAGATTTGATAGATGTATTCAAAATCATGAGGGGTTGGACAGAGTCGAGAGGGAGAAACTATTCCCATTGGTGGAAGGGTCAAGAACAAGAGAGCACAGATTTAAGGAATTGGCAAAAGAAGTGATAGAGACATGAGGAGAAACATTTTCACACAGGGAGTGGTTCGGATCTGGGATTTTAAAAAAATCATTCATGGGATGTGGGCTTCGCTGGCTGGGCCAGCATTTATTGTCAATTCCTAGTTTCCCTTGAGAAGGTGGTGGTGAGCTGCCTTCTTGAACCGCTGCATGTGGGGTAGGTACACCCACTATGCTGTTAGGAAGGGAGTTCTAGGATTTTGTCCCAGAGACAGTGAAGGGTAAGAGAGAGGCAAAAGTGGACATTGGGCCGCTGGAAAATGACGCTGGAGAAGTCGTAGTGGGGAACAAAGAAATGGCAGAGGAACTGAATAGGTACTTCATGGTGGAAGGTACAAGTAATATCCCCAAAGTTCAAGAGAGTCGGGGGGCAGAGGTGAATATGGTGGCCATTACCAAGGAGAAGGTGCTAGGAAAACTGAAAGGTCTGAAGGTGGATAAATCACCTGGACCAGACAGATTACACTCCAGAGTTCTGAAGGAGATAGCTGAAGAAATAGTGGAGGCGTTAGTGGTGATCTTTCAGGAATCACTGGAGTCAGGGAGGGTCCCAGAGAACTGGAAAATCGCTAATGTAACCCCCCTGTTTAAGAAGGGAGTGAGGCAAAAGATGGGAAATTACAGGCCGATTAGCCTGATTTGGACAGGTTAGGAGAATGGGCAAAGAAATGGCAGATGGAATATAGCGTGGGGAAGTGTGAGGTCATGCACTTTGGTAGGAAGAATAGAGGCATAGACTATTTTCTAAATTGGGAGAAAATTCAGAAATCTGGAGTGCAAAGGGACTTGGGAGTCCTAGTCCAGGATTCTCTTAAGGTTAACTTGCAGGTTGAGTCGGTAGTTAGGAAGGCAAATGCAATGTTGGCATTTATTTCGAAGGACTGGAATATAAAAGCAGGGATGTGCTGCTGAGGCTTTATAAGGCTCTGGTCAGACCACATTTAGAATATTGTGAGCAGTTTTGGGCCCCGTATCTCAGGAAGGATGTTCTGGCCCTGGAGGTGGTCCAGAAGAGGTTCACAAGAACGATCCCGGGAATGAAAGGTTTAACATATGAGGAATGTTTGAGGACTCTGGGTCTATACTCAATGGAGTTTAGAAGGATGAGGGGGGATCTGATTGAAACTTACAGAATACTGAAAGGCCTGGATAGAGTGGACGTGGGGGAGATGTTTCCATTAGTAGGAGAGACTAGGACCCGAGGGCACAGCCTCAGAGTAAAGGGAAGACCTTTTAGAACAGAGATGAGGAGAAACTTCTTTAGCCAGAGAGTGGTGAATCTATGGAATTCATTGCCACAGAAGGCTGTGGAGGCCAGGTCATTGAGGGTACTTAAGACCGAGATAGATAGGTTCTTGATTGGTAAGGGGATCAAAGGTTACGGGGAGAAGGCGGGAAAATGGGGTTGAGAAACTTATCAGCCATGATTGAATGGCGGAGCAGACTCGATGGGCTGAATGGCCTAATTTCTGCTACTATGTCTTATGGTCTTTTGGAATGGCGATATATTTCCAAGTCAGGGTGGTGAGAGACTTAGAGGGAACTTCCAGGTGGTGGTGTTCCCGTGTGTCTGCTGCCCTTGTCCTTCTAGATGGTACACACTGCTGCTACTGTGTATCAGTGGTGGAGGGAGTGAATGTTTGTCAATGTGGTGCCAATCAAACAGGCTGCTTTGTCCTGGACGGTGTCTTAAGTGTTGTGGGAGCTGTACTCATCCAGGCAACTGGGGAGTATTCCATCACACTCCTGACTTGTGCCTTGTAGATGGTGGACAGGCTTTGGGGAGTCAGGAAGTAAGTTACATGTCACACAATTCCTAGCTTCTGACCTGCTCTTGGTGCCACAGTACTTATATCGGTAGTCCAACTCAGTTTCTGTTCAATGGTAACCCCCAGGAGGTTGATAGTGTGGGATTCAGTGATGGTAATGCCATTGAAAGCCAAGGGGTGATGGTGGGATTCTCTCTTGTTGGAGATGGTCATTGCCTGGCACTTGTGTGGCATGAATGTTACTTGCCAATTGTCAGCCCAAGCCTGGATATTGTCCAGGTCTTGCTGCATTTGGACATGGACTGCTTCAGTATCTGAGGAGTTGCAAATGGTGCTGAACATTGTGTAATCATCAGCGAACATCCCCACTTCTGACATCATGATGGAAGGAAGATCATTGATGAAGCAGCTGAAGATGGTTGGACCGAGGACACTACCCTGAGGAACTCCTGTAGTGATGTCCTGGAGCTGAGATGACTGACCTCCAACAACCACAACCATCTTCCTTTGTCCTAGGTATGACTCCAACCAGTGAAGAGTTTTCCCCCTGATTCCCATTGACTCCAGTTTTGCTAGGGCTCCTTGAGGCCACACTCGGTCAAATGCTGCCTTGATGTCAAGGGCAGTCACTCTGACCTCACCTCAGGAGTTCAGCTCTTTTGTCCATGTTTGGACCAAGGCTGTAATGAGGTCAGGAGCTGAGTGGCCCTTGAAGAACCCAAACTGGGCATCAGTGAGCAGGTTATTGCTAAGCAAGTGCTGCTTGATAGTATTGTTGATGACCCCTTCCATTACTTTACTGATGATCGAGAGTGGACTGTTGGGGTGGTCACTGGCAGGGTTGGATTTGTCCTGCTTTTTGTGTGCAGGACACACCTGGGTAATTTTCATAATTGCCGGGTAGATGCCAGTGTTGTAGCTGTACTGGAACAGCTTGGCTAGGGGCGCAGCAAGTTCTGGAGCACAAATCTTCAGTACTATTGCTGGAATATTGTCAGGACCCATAGACTTTGCAGTATCCAGTGCCTTCAGCCATTTCTTGACATCACATGGAGAAAATTGAATTGGCTGAAGACTGGCACCTGTGATGCTGGAGACCTCCGGAAGAGGCCGAGACAGATCATCCACTTGGCACTTCTGGCTGAAATTTGTAGTAAAGGCTTCAATGTTATCTTTTGCGCTGATGTGCTGGGCTCCCCCATCATTGAGGATGGGGATATTTGTGGAGCCTCCTCCTCCAGTGAGTTGTTTATTTGTCCACCACCATTCACGACTGGATGTGGCAGGACTGCAGAGCTTAGATATGATCCGTTGGTTGTGGGATCGTCTAGCTCTGTCCATCACTTGCTGCTTATGCTGTTTGACACGCAAGTAGTCCTGTGTTAAAGCTTCACCAGGTTGACACCTCATCTTTAGGTATGTCTGGTGCTGCTCCTGGCATTCCCTCCTGCACTTAGAATTGAATGCACTGCCTGAGCGTGTGGTGGAGGCAGGTTCAATCAAAAGAGAATTGGATAATTATCAGATTAAAAAAGATTTGCAGATCCATGGGGAAAGGGCTTAAACTAGGTGAGTTGCTCCTGCACAGAAGTGACAAGGAGCCGACAGACAGGCTGACATCCTTCTGTGCTTTAACCATTTTGTGATTCTGTGATGTAGTCAGGGGATTGGAAGATCAGGAAACACATCAATCAGCAGGCAGCAAAATCCCAGAGTCGATTTCTCCCATCCATCCCCTAAATGCTGTGGTTTCATTCTTGCAGCCTCGGAGAGAGCCAGAGTAAAAGGTTGGACCTTCCAGTAGTGAGGTCCATCCATCCCTCAGAAATCCTGATGCTAGTTAATACCTGTAATCGACAGGGGCTCAGGGTTCAGATCCCATCTCCAGCTCCTCCTCCCTCCTTCTCTATTCCAAAGTACTTTTCAACACTGCAGGAAGTTGAAGCTGTCCTGTGACCTATGCTCTGTAACCTATGTCCTATTGTCTGTATTCTGTTATCCATGTTGGAGAAGAGCTGATCTACTCACACACGAACATACAAACATACACTGTTATATTGTCTGGGTGTGAGACTTGGACCTTGTGGAAAGAGGAGACCAATTTGCCCTATAACTTTGAAATGTGTGTTTGGAAGAGGATGGAACGGATCAGCTGGACAGAAAAGATAACAAGTGCTCAGGAGAATGAACGAACAAAGAAGTTTATTAAATATAATTAGGAAAAAGCAGAGAGACTGCGTAAGACATGTCTTAAGAGGAAACAGATAGTAAGTGATGTTATGGAGGGAAGATTTCAAGGAGGGAGAGGAAGGAAGAGAATATCAATGCTGGATGGCTTGAAAATTGAAGGAAGTTACTGGAGAATGAAAAGCCTGGCACTGCTCAGAGAGACATGGAGAATGTGGAGCCAAGGAACTGTCTCTGGTTAGAGTGCATGCAAAGGTGATGGTGATGAAGACTCACACACACCTGGCAGGGAGCCACCAACATTGCTGCTGCAAATCAGCCACAGACGGAAATCCTGATGGATTTTGTTCCCAGACTCCTTCAGAACAGTTAAAGTATCCTCTTCGGGAATATCACACAGACACTGTTCGGGTGACACGTTGCTAACAGCAGCTTTGGAGGGAATGTAATCTGAAAGGGAAATGCTGCATCAGTTGGATGGAGATTCAGACGACACTGATTTAAAATGATTGGCAAAATAAGCGACAGCAACGTGAGAAAAATCTTTTTCATGCAGTGAGTGGTTAGGATCGGGAATGTGTTGCTCGAGAGTGAGCTGGACATTCAATCGTGGCTTTCAAAAGGGAATGGGATAATTAAAATTTGCAGATCTTTGGGGAAAAGTGGCAGAATAACAAGAGGTGAGTTGCTCTAACTGAGAGCCAACACAAATGCAATGGGCTGAATGGCCTCCTAATGTATTGCAATTATTCTCTGATTTGTTAATTCTCTGAATCCTGTCCGTGTCCATCAATGGTCATTGTATTGTCCTGCCTGGGAGTGTTTGATGGGGACGGTGTAGAGGGAGCTTTACTCTGTATCTAACCCTGTGCTGTACCTGTCCTGGGAGTGTTCGTTGAGGACAGTGTAGAGGGAGTTTTACTCTGTATCTAACCCCGTGCTGTACCTGTCCTGGGAGTGTTTGATGGGGACGGTGTAGAGGGAGCTTTACTCTGTATCTAACCCCGTGCTGTACCTGTCCTGGGAGTGTTTGATGGGGACAGTGTAGAGGGAGCTTTACTCTGTATCTAACCCCGTGCTGTACCTGTCCTGGGAGTGTTTGAAGGGGACAGTGTAGAGGGAGTTTTATTCTGTATCTAACCCCATGCTGTACCTGTCCTGGGAGTGTTTGATGGGGACAGTGTAGAGGGAGCTTTACTCTGTATCTAACCCCGTGCTGTACCTGTCCTGGGAGTGTTTGATGGGGACGGTGTAGAGGGAGATTTACTCTGTATCTAACCCTGTGCTGTACCTGTCCTGGGAGTGTTTGATGGGGACAGTGTATAGAGAGATTTACTCTGTATCTAACCCCGTGCTGTACCTGTCCTGGGAGTGTTTGATGGGGACAGTGTATAGAGAGATTTACTCTGTATCTAACCCCGTGCTGTACCTGTCCTGGGAGTGTTTGATGGGGACAGTGTATAGAGAGATTTACTCTGTATCTAACCCCGTGCTGTACCTGTCCTGGGAGTGTTTGATGGGGACAGTATAGAGGAAGCTTTACTCTGTATCTAACCCCGTGCTGTACCTGTCCTGGGAGTGTTTGATGAGATCAGTGTAGACGGAGTTTACTCTGTATCTAACCCTGTACTGTACCTGTCCTGGGAGTGTTTGATGGGGACAGTGTAGAGGGAGATTTACTCTGTATCTAACCCCGTGCTGTACCTGTCCTGGGAGTGTTTGATGGGGACAGTGTAGAGGGAGCTTTACTCTGTATCTAACCCCGTGCTGTACCTGCCCTGGGAGTGTTTGATGGGGACAGTGTAGAGGGAGCTTTACTCTGTATCTAACCCCGTGCTGTACCTGCCCTGGGAGTGTTTGATGGGGACAGTGTAGAGAGAGCTTTACTCTGTATCTAACCCCGTGCTGTACCTGTCCTGGGAGTGTTTGATGGGGACAGCGTAGAGGGAGCTTTACTCTGTATCTAACCCCGTGCTGTATTTGCCCTGGGAGTGTTTGCTGGGGACAGTGTATAGAGAGCTTTACTCTGTATCTAACCCCGTGCTGTACCTGTCCTGAGAGTGTTGATGGGGACAGTGTAGAGTGAGCTTTACTCTGTATCTAACCCCGTGCTGTTCCTGTCCTGGGAGTGTTTGATGGGGACAGTACTGGGAGTGTTTGATGGAGACGGTGTAGAGGGATCTTTACTCTGTATCTAACCCCGTGCTGTACCTGTCCTGGGAGTGTTTGATGGGGACAGTGTAGAGGGATCTTTACTCTGTATCTAACCCCGTGCTGTACCTGTCCTGGGAGTGTTTGATGGGGACAGTGTAGAGGGAGGTTTACTCTGTATCTAACCCCGTGCTGTACCTGTCCTGGGAGTGTTTGAGTGTTTGGATGGTGAAGAGGGAGCTTTTCTTACATTTTTCAGGGGTTGTATTTTTGTAGGATGTTGGACTCACCTTTACGGACGGTGATTAGTTGAATCAGCATACTGACCATGTGGGTGTCCCAGTGTTCCAATAAGTGACAGTTATTCAGTACCAGCCATTTCCCCTTGCTCATGGCTTTCCTTAACTCGTAGATAATCTTACCCGTTTGATCATGTGATCCGAAAGAAATGATATGGATGTTATTCTGAAACACAGAGTAGTCTGTCACACACAGATAACTATTCAACTGGAGAAGCTTCCTGTACCCCTAACAAGCTCAAGAAGCTCAACCTCATCCAGGATAAAACAGCCGCTTCTTTGGTAACCCATCCACCACCTTAAATAATCATTCCCTCCACCACCAACACACAGTAGCAGCAGTGTATACCATCTACAAGATGCACTGCAGGAATTCACCAAGGCTCCTTAGACAGAACCTTCCAAACCCATGACCACTACCATCTAGAAGGACAAGGGCAGCAGATAGATGGGAACACCACCACCTGGAAGTTCCCCTCCAAGACACTCACCATCCTGACATGAAAACATATCACCGTTCCTTCACTGTCGCTGGGTCAAAATCCTGGAACTCCCTCCCTAACAGCACTGTGGGTGTACTTACACCACATGGACTGCAGCGGTTCAAGAAGGCAGCTCACCACCACCTTCTCAAGGGCAACTAGGGATGGGCAATAAATGCTGGCCCAGCCAGTGAAACTAACATTTTGAGAGTGAATATTGGGAAAAAACCTGAACCTGGTGTGATCATAGAAGATGAGAGCTCAGTGAATGAGTCAGTGCCCCAGCAGTCTCTCTGTGCCTGTTGTGCAAGGGAGGGTGGGATACACACTGGACAGCCACTTGCACAATGCTAAGGTGATGAGATGGTCCATGAAGGCTAGAGTCCCATCCCAATTCATTCCACACAGCTAGGTACTTAAGCACATCCTCCTGCTCACCTAAACAGCTGCAGGGGCAAGGTTCCAATCCTAGCATGTATGGTTCTCAGCCAGTGTAGTATACCCACAATATTACAGCTCCACCACATCCAGCAGTAAAAACCACTCACCTGCATCTGCTGCTCTCTGGCCATTTGTTCAATCCAGTAAAGTGGGTGTGTTGAGAGATTCACTGGATCTGTGGGTATGAGAAACATAATGGGCATATTCGGCCAGCTGTAGTTGAAGAGGGAACTGAGAGTGAGGCGGATGTCTCTGACCAGGATTCCTCCCAGCTCACAGCTGACCACATCGTTCATGATCACACTCAGCTTGTGGGGTCGGAAGAGTCTCCACAAGATGGCCTTCTGAAAGGTGGTGAGATGTGAAAAAGCAGAACAAGGAGCTGCACCAATCACAGTCGATGAAAGGCCAAAGTACTCTTGCCATTGGCTGGCTTGCTTGGCTAGAGAGACTCTGAGATTCTGAAACGCTGGCAACAATTCCAATATGGTACAGCTCTTCCAGGCCTCCTCACTCACCCAAGTGGGCCTCAGGACACAGACATTCTGTGAATCGTATCTTAGATCACGGGTTCCTCTCAGAAAGAGTTCCCATTCGATTTGTGTCACTGTGTTCATTAGCTTCATGTGGCCAACAGCGACCAGGAACCTGTACACTCGAGCATGTTTCACAAAGAGACACCAGCGGAAATAATTGTAAATCTTGGAAATGAGGTAATGCATCAGGTCCATGAAGTGGTCTGTGGAGGTCCCAGACCCAGGCGGGCACCCTCTTAAATTCCGACTTGACAGGACTTCCCTCACCACCTTCATGAAAAAGGTTTTTGAGAAGTAATAGAGGGGATTGAGTCGGGAAATGTGGACCAGTGCCCAGTACATTTCAGAGCCAATGTGTGAGATGGTCACATAGGGGTCCTCGACCACCGCATTGGCATTCTTCTCGTTGGTGCTCAAGGCTTTGAGATGACCGTGGATCTTCTCCTGGTCTTCCTGGCTCTCCAGAACTACTACCTGGATGCTGCTGTCACTGAGCAGACTTGTACCTGTCTGGATCACTTTGTCTAGCAGTTCTTCCTAATGGAACAGAAACAAAATAGAGCAAGGGTTAGGAACACTGATGGGTTTCCTTTTCCATTTTTCTCTCCTTGGTGACCCTAAACGATACTTTACACCTTGGGTTGTGAGTCTAAAACTAGTTTCCTATTTATTTGAATATCTTAACGATTTTTATTCTTAAGTGGATTTGAGATTTGAAGTTACTACTTTTAAAGATGAATTAGTTTATCTTGTATTTACTCTTTGTAGTATTCAAAACAATATTTTCATCTAATCTAAGATATAAATTTATAATAAAGTTTTATAACAAACATTAAACAGGTTGTAGTCTTATTCTGAAAACATCACAAACCCTAAAAATCTTCTACAATTCTTAATGATCAGATTCTATGTTCTGATAGAGAAGACTCTTAGAGAGATTTTTTTTTAATTCATTTACAGGATGTGGGTATCGCTGGCTGGGACAGCATTTATTGCTCATCCCTAATTGTCCTTGAGAAGGTGGTGGGTGAGCTGCCTTCTTGAACTGCTGCAGTCCATGTGGTGTAGGTACACCCACAGTGCTGTTAGGGAGTTCTAGGATTTTGACCCAGCGACAGTGAAGGAACGGCGATATATTTCCAAGTGAGGATGGTGAGTGACTTGGAGGGGAACTTCCAGGTGGTGGTGTTTCCATCTATCTGCTGCCCTTGTCCTTCTAGATGGTAGTGGTCGTGGGTTTGGAAGGTGCTGTCTAAGGAGCCTTGGTGAATTCCTGCAGTGCATCTTGTAGATGGTACACACTGTTGCTACTGTGTGTTGGTGGTGGAGGGAGTGAATGTTTGTGGATGGGGTGCCAAACAAGCAGGCTGCTTTGTCCTGGACGGTGTCAAGCTTCTTGAGTGTTGTGGGAGCTGCACTCATCCAGGCAAGTGGGGAGTATTCCATCACACTCCTGACTTGTGCCTGGTAGATGGTGGACAGGCTTTGGGGAGTCAGGAGGTGAGTTACTCGTTGCGGGATTCCTAGCCTCTGACCTGCTCTTGTGGCCACAGTATTTATATGGCTGGTCCAGTTCAGTTTCTGGTCAATAGTAACCCCCAGTATGTTGATAGTGGGGGATTCAGCGGTGCAAGTGCCATTGAATGTCAGGGGGTGATGGTTGGGTTCTCTCTTGTTGGAGCTGGTCATTGCCTGGCATTTGTGTGGCGCATGTGTTACTAAACACTTGCCGGCCCAAGCCTGGATATTGTCCAGGTCTTGCTGCATTTGAACATGGGCCAGAATCTTCTGTAAAATAACGCACGGTGACATCGGGTGTGTATCCCAACGTCACTGCGCCTCATTCTGATCTTGAGCTCGGTGGGCGGACAGCGGAGTCGGCTGCGAACCTGCCAAACTGTCAAAGGCCTCTTAAGGCCATTTAAACACCAATGAAGATAATTAACTGAGTGACCCGTCTAACCTGAAGGTTGGCGGGAAGGCAAAGATCCCAGGCGGCCTTCACATTTATCATGGAACCTCATCCACGGGCGGGATGAGGTTTCATGAAAGGTTTATAAATTAGATAAATTTTTAAATTAAAATTCAGTGACGTTTCCCAGCTCATGTGACACTGTCACACGAGGGGACATGTCTTAAAAATTTTTTTTTTCAATTAAAATTTAAAAAATCAAACTAATCTCCCGGAGGCAGCTCTGTGCCTCAGGGATATTTCCGTGTTCTTTTGCGCGTGTATGAAAGAGCGCAGGCCCCAACTCAGCCTACTGCCCCCCGCCCGCACAGGGAGTGCTCAGCACTTCCGAGTGCATGTCACGCTGGGTGGGCCTCGATTGGTCCGCCCATGTAAAATGGCGGCACGCAGCTGACGTGACCGCTGGTGCCCACTCCCGTCCAACCCTCCCGACAGGGAGAAAATTCTCACCATGGACTGCTTCAGTATCTGGAGTTGTGAATGGTACTGAACATTGTGCAATCATCAGTGAACATCCCCACTTCTGACCTTATGATGGAAGGAACGTCATTGATCAAGCTGCTGAAGATGGTTGGGCCGAGGACACTGCCCTGAGGAACTCCTGCAGTGATGTCCTGGAGCTGAGATGACTGACCTCCAACAACCACAACCATCTTCCTTTGTGCTAGGTACAGCTCCAACCAGTGGAGAGTTTTCCCCCTGATTTCCATTGACTCCAGTTTTGCTCGGGCTCCTTGATGCCACACTTGGTCAAATGCTGCCTTGATGTCAAGGGCAGTCACTCTCACCTCATCTCAGAGGTTCAATTATTTTGTCCATGTTTGAGTGAAGGCTGTAATGAGGTCAGGAGCTGAGTGGCCCTGGCGGAACCCAAACTGGGCATCAGTGAGCAGGTCCACAGAATCACAGAATTTTAATCAGCCCATCGTGTCTGCACCAGCTCTCCAAATGAGCATTATGACCTAGTGCCATTGCCCTGCCTTTTCCCCATAACCCTGCAACTCGTTTCTATTCAAATAATCATCTAATGTCCTCTTAAATGCCACGATTGAACCGGCCTCCACCACACTTCCAGGCCGTGCATTCCAGACCCGAACTACTCGCTGTGTGAAAAAGTTTTTTCTCACATCATATTTGCTTCTTTTGCAAATCACTTTGAGTCTGTGCCCTCTCATTCTTGATCCTTTTACGAGCAGGAACAGCTTCTCCCTATCAACTCTGTCCAGCCCCCTCATGATTTCGAACATCTCTATCAAATCTCCTCTTAGCTTCTTCTCTCCAAGGAGAACAGTCCCAACCTCTCCAATCTATCCTCATAGCTGAAGTTTCTCATCCCTGGAACCATTCTTGTAAACCTCTTCTGCCCTCTCTCCAATGTGTTCACATCCTTCCTATAGTGTGGAGCCCAGAACTATACTCACATTTCAGCTGAGGTCTAACAAGTGTCTTATATAAATTCAGCATAACGTCCCTACTCTTGTACTCGATGCCCCTATTAATAAAACCCAGGATATTATCACAAAATCACAGAATCACACAGTGCAGAGGAGGCACTTCGGCTCAGCGAGTCTGCACCGACATGTGAGAAACACCTGACCTACCTACCTAATCCCATTTACCAGCTCTTGGCCCATAGCCTTGAATGTGCCATGTGTTCATCCAGGTGTTTTTTAAAGGATGTGAGGTAACCCACCTCCCAGGCAGTGCATTCCAGACCGTCACCACCCTCTGGGCACCCTATGTGCTTTGTTAACTGCTCTCCATCTGTCCTGCCACCTCCAATGATCTCTGCACATATACATCCAAGTCTTTCTGCTCCTGCACACACTTCAAAACTTCACCCCTCATGTTATATTGTCTGTTCATGTTCTTCCTATCAAAATGCATCACTCACACTTCTCCGCATTGAACCTCATCTCCCAACCACACTCCACCAATTTGTCTATGTCCTCTTGAAGTTCCACACCATCCTCCTCACAGTTCACAACACTCCCAAGCTTCGTATCATACAGACTTTGAAATTGTCCCCTGCACACCAAGATCTAGATTATTAATATATATCAGGAAAAGCAAGGGTCCCAGTACCGACACCTGGGGAACTCTGTTACAAACCTTCCTCCAGCCCAAAAAATACCCATTGACCATTGCTCTCTGCTTCCTATTTTTCAGCCAATTTTGTACCCATGTTTCTACTGTCCCTTTTATTCCATGAGCAATAACTTTTCTCACAAGTCTGTTGTGTGGCACTGTGTCTAATGCCTTTTGAAAGTCATGTACACCCCATCAACAGCATTACCCTCATCGACCTTTTCTGTTACCTCTTCAAAAAACTCTAGCAAATTAGTTAAACTTGAATTCCCCCTTCAGAAATCCATGCTGGCTCTTCCTTATCAACCCGTATTTTTCCTTGTGACTACTAATTCATCCCAACTAATTGTTTCTAGAATCTTGCCCACCATTGAAGTTAAACTGACTGGTCTGTAATTGCTGGGCTAATCCTTACAACCTTTTTTGAACAAGGGCATAAGGTTTGCCATTCTCCAGTCCTCTGGCACCTCCCCTGAGTCTGGGAACGACTGAAAGATTATGGCCAGAGCCCCTGCAATTTCTACTCTAAATTCCTTCAATGTCCTTGGATGTATCTGATCCAGTCCCGGTGCCTTGTCAACCGACGGTCTTTTCAACACTTCCCTCTGTGTCAGTTTTGAACCCTTCTAGTGACAGAGTTTCCTCATCTGTCACTATGGCCTGAGTAGCATCTACCTCCTTGGTAAAGACGGAAGTGAAGTATTCATTTAATACCTCAGTCCATGTGTAAATTCCCTTTATGTCCCTAATCGGCCCTATTCCTCCCTGTACCAAACTTTTACTATTTATATGCCTAAAGAAGACTTTGGGATTCCCCTTTATGTTGGCTGCCAGTCTTTTCTCATAATCCCTCTTCACTTCTCTAATATGCTTTTTCACCTCTCCTCTGAACCTTCTGTATTGCTCTTGGTTCTCAATTGTATTTTCTACCTGACACATGTCATAAGTGCGCTTTTTCTTCTTTATCCTAATTTCAATCTCCTTTTTCCATCCAGGGAGCTCTGGATTCATTTGCCCTACCTTTCCCTCTCAATATTCCTTGACTATGCCCCAACCAATTCTTTTTTGGAGGTAGCCCAATGTTCAACTGCAGTTTTTCCTGCCAATCATTTGTTCCAATCTGTCTGGCCCAGCTCCGTTCTTGCCCCATTGAAGTTGGATCTTGTCCAGTTAATTATTTTTATTCTGGAATGCCTATAGTCCTTTTCTATCATCATCCAAAAACATTCAATACAATGATCACTGTTCCCTAAATGTTCCCCCACTGACACTTGATCTACTTGGCCCACCTCATTACCAAGAACCAGGTCCAACAGTGCATCTTTTCTTGTTGGATTGGACACATACTGCTGTAGAAAATTCTCCGAAACACAATCTAGGAACTTTTGTCCCTTTCCACCCTTTACACTCCCACTGTCCCAGTCTACATTCGGGTAATTAAAGTCCCCCATTATAACTACTCTATAATGCTGCATCTCTCTGTAATTTCCCTGCAGATTTGTTCTTCTACGCCCTTCTCGCTATTTGGTGGTCTATAGTTTACACCGAGCATTGTAATTCCCCCTTTTTGTTCCTTAGCTCAAGCCAAATAGATTCTGCCCTTGAACCCTCTGGGACATCCTCTTCCTCTAGCACTGCAATGCTCCCCTTAACCAATACCACCACCCCTCCTCCTTTCCTTCCTTTCCTATCTCTTCTGAACACCTTGTACCTGGGAATATTTAACACCCAGTTCTGCCCTTCCTTGAGCCAGGTCTCTGTTATCCCCACAAAATCATATTTCCACATGGCAATCTGCACCTGTAACTCCCTAATCTTATTCACTATACACCGTGCATTCACATACATGCACAGTAATCCTGATTTAGATTCTGTTACTTTCTCCCTTGCCACGACTTTACCTATTAACTTACTATTCTCTATACTGGTGCTATCTGTCCCTCCCAGTATTTTGTGCACTGTTATGACTGATGGAGGAGTGGACCAGGGTGTCCTGGGGGGACACTCTCTCCCCTTGTCCAGTCCCTTCCCACCTACATCTGTGATTCCTCTGACACCCTACATCATATCAAAAATTTCCAATACCCTGGCCCCAACCGCCTCCTCTTCACCATGGACGTCCAATCCCTCTACACCTCTATCTCCCGCTGGGATGGTATGAGGGCTTTCCGCTTCTTTCTCGAACAGAGGTCCGAACAATCCCCATCCACCACTACTCTCCTCCGTCTGGCTGAACTTGTTCTCACACTGAATAATTTCTTCTTAAACTCCTCTCACTTCCTCCAAATAAAAGGTGTGGCTCTGGGTACCCGCATGGGCCCCAGATATGCCTGTATCTGTAAGGGGTATGTGGAACATTCCTTGTTCCAGTCCTACTCCGGCCCCCTCCCACAACTCTTTCTCCGGTACATCGATGATTACTTCGGTGCTGCTTCATGCTCTCATCTGGACCTGGAAAAATTTATTAATTTTGCCTCCTGTTTTCACCCCTCCATCATTTTCACATGGTCCATCTCTGACACTTCCCTTCCCTTCCTTGACCTCTGTCTCAATATCTGGTGATAGACTGTCCACCAATATCCATGACAAGCCGACCGACTCCCACAGCTATCTCGACTACAGCTCCTCACACCCTGCTTCCTGTAAGGACTCCATCCCATTCTCTCAGTTCCTTCGCCTCCGTCGCATCTGTTCTGATGATGCTACCTTCAAAAACAGTTCCTCTGATATGTCCTCCTTCTTCCTTAACCGAGGTTTTCCACCCACGGTCGTTGACAGGGCCCTCAACCATATCCAGCCCATCTCCCGTGCATCCACCCTCACGCCTTCTCCTCCCTCCCAGAAACATGATAGGTCCCCCTTGTCCTCACTTATCACCCCACCAGCCTCCGCATTCAAAGGATCATCCTCCGCCATTTCCGCCAACTCCAGCATGATGCCACCACCAAACACATCTTCCCTTCACCACCTCTGGCAGCATTCCGCAGGGATTGTTCCCTCTCCTCCATCACCCCCTACACCTCAACCCCCTCCCACGGCACCTTCCCATGCAATCGCAGAAGGTGCAACACCTGCCCCTTTACTTCCCCTTTCCTCACCGTCCAAGGGCCCAAACGCTCCTTTCAAGTGAAGCAGCATTTCACTTCCACTTCCCTCAACTTAGTCTACTGCATTCGCTGCTCCCAATGTGGTTTCCTCTACATTGGAAAGACCAAACGCAGACTGGGTGACCGCTTTGCAGAACACCTTCGGTCTGTCTGCAAGCATGACCTAGACCTCCTGTCGCTTGCCATTTCAACACTCCACCCTGCTCTCATACCCACATGTCTGTCCTTGGCTTGCTGCATTGTTCCAGTGAAGCTCAACACAAACTGGAGGAACAGCACCTCATCTTCCGATTAGGCACTTTACAGCCTTCCGGACTGAATATTGAGTTCAACAATTTTAGATCATGAACTCTCTCCTCCATCCCCAACCCTTTTCCGATTTCACCCCACCCATCACTTTTCTTCCAATAATTTATATCGATTTTTCTTTTCCCACCTATTTCCTTTATTTTTTAATGTATTTCCACCCATTGTTTTATCTCTACCTTTTAGCCTATTTCGATCCCTTCCCCCCACCCCACCCCCACTAGGGCTCTCTGTACCTTGCTCATTCTGCTTTCTACCCTTAATTAGCACATTCCTTAGATAATATCATCACCTTCAACACCTCTTTCTCCTTTTGCCTATGACATCTTTTGGTTATCTCCACCTATCACTGGGCCTCTATCCAGCTCTACCTGTCCCACCAACACCCCCCACCCCCACTCCACTTAAACCAGCTTATATTTCACCTCTTTTCTATCTTTCCTTAGTTCTGATGAAGAGTCATACGGACTCGAAATGTTAACTGTGTTCCTCTCTGCAGATGCTGCCAGACCTGGTGAGTTTTTCCAGGTATTTTTATACTTACCACCGCTGATTGAATTCAAATTCTCGTTGTCTCATCAGTCTCTTTGAACTTCATCCTTAACAATGAAACCCCTTTCATTGTACCAATTTTATTAGTAATGTAAACATGTTGCTTGGAAGCTGCTAGAAAGGTGTCAAGTTTTCACCCCAATTCTTGAATGCTCTATTCAAAAAATGCAAATGCAGCCAACTCTCTTCCATATCAAAACTAGTACATAACAAAGCACCCAGACTGGCTGCCTTTAATCCAATTAAGACACAGTCACAGACTAAACCTCTATTTTAAAAGAAAAAATATTTTCCAAAAATATTATACTCATTTATCAAGACCTCAAGATCAGTGAAACTGCACATGAGGAGGGGAGAGACCTCATCGTGAGTGAGACACAGCCAGAGTGAGTCTGGGTATTGGCAATTTGGTGCACAGTGGGAATTGAACTAAGAGTGGTCTAGCCCTGCTGCAGCAGTAGAGGCTTCAAGGGAGAGAAATGACTGGTAAGTAGTGGGTAAGGTCGGGTAAGTATTTATTACTTTTATTGCTTATAGTTTAAGGTCTTTTTGTGGTTTATGGTTTGTATATTCTGTAGTAACAAGGATCAGGAAAGAAGGGCCCTGGAGTAATTGAATTAAAAGGTTTAATTTAAAGGGATAAGTCATGTCAGGAGAGCTCAAAGCCTGGTGTGCTCCTCGGGCTCCATGTGGGAAGCCGGGAACATTTCCAGTGCCCGGGACCAGCATGTGTGCAGGAAGTGTGTCCAGCTGCAGCTCCTGGAAGCTCGGGTTTCAGAGCTGGAACGGCTGCTGGGGACACTGTGGAGCATCCGTGAGTCTGAGAGCATCGTGGATAGCACGTTTAGAGAGGTGGTCACACCGCAGCTGAAGGGACCTGAGGAAGGGAGGGAATGGGTGACCACCAGGCAGTCCAAGAGAAACAGGCAGATAGTTCAGGAGTCCACTGGGGTCCCGCTCGCAAATCGGTATTCCCTTTTGGAGGCTGATGAGGGTTCTGGCTCCTCCAGGAAGTGCAGACAGAGCCAAGCTTCTGACACCACAAGCAGCCTGTCTGTACAGGAGGGGAGGAAGGGAGGAAGGGCAATAGTAATAGGGATTCTATAGTCAGTGGAACAGATAGGCGCTACTGTGGCTGTCAATGTGACTCCAGGGCGGTGTGTTGCCTCCCTGGTGCCAGTGTCCGGGATGTCCAGGCATCCTGAAGGGGGAGGGTGATAAGGCAGAGGTCATGGTACATGTTGGTACCAATGACGTAGGTAGAAAGAGGGATGAGGCCTTTCATCAAGAATTCAGGGAGTTAGGCAGTAGACTAAAAGCAAGACCTCTAGGGTTGTAATCTCTGGATTACTCCCAGTGCTACGTGCTAGCGAGCTCAGAAATAGGAGAATAGCGCAGATGAATACATGGCTTAAGAGTTGGTGCAGGAGGGAGGGTTTTAGATTCCTGGAATACTGGGACCATTTCTGGGGAAGGTGGGACCTGTACAAGTGGGACGGTCTACATCTGAACCAGAGCGGGACTAACATCCTTGCGGGCAGGTTTGCTAGTGCTCCTGGGAGGAGTTTAAACTAATTCAGCAGGGGGAGGGGACACAGAATGTTAGCAGAATAGGGACACATCATAATACAGTAAAACAATCAAGTCAGAGGGAGTACAGCTGCAATAAGCTTCAAGGGAGTAAGGCAAGGCTGGATGGCCTGTACTTTAATGCCAGGAGTATTATAGGTAAAATGGATGAGTTAAGGGTGAGGATTCACACGTGGAATTGTGATATAGTAGCCATCACAAAGACGTGGTTGAGGGAGGGGCAGGATTGGCAGCTCAATATTTTGGGATATAGAATCTTCAGGCGAGACAGGGGAGGGGGTAAAAGAGGAGGAGGCATTGCATTATTAGTTAAGGAGTCAGTTACTGCAGCAAGGAGAGATGATATCTTGGAGAGGGCATCAAATGAAGCTTTGTGGGTAGAGCTTAGGAATAAAAAAGGGTTAGCCACATTGTTAGGTGTTTATTATAGACCCCCAAAAAGTCAGCAGGAAATTGAGGAGCAAATATGTGCACAATTTGCAGAAGTGTGTAAAAACAATAACAATAGGGTAATTATATTAGGTGATTTCAACTTTCCCAACATTAATTGGGATAGACATAGTGTTAAGGGCTTGGATGGAGTGGATTTCTTGAAATGTGTACAGGAGAACCTTTTAGGTCAATATGTAGAGGGCCCAACAAGAGATGTTGCATTGCTGGACCTAATTCTGGGGAATGAAGTCAGACAGGTGGCTGAGGTGGTGGTGGGGGAGCATTTTAGTGATAGTGACCACTACATGGTACAGGTTAAGTTTGTTCTGGACAAAGAAATCGACAGGTTGCAAAAAAAATGTTTTGGATAGGGGGAGAGTGGATTTTAGTAAAATAAGGCAGGATCTGGCCAAGGTAGACTGGGAACAGTTACTTGTGGGGAAATCTACAGAGGAACAGTGGGGGGGGGTGTTCAAAAAGGAAATGGGGAGGGTAGAGGCTCAACTTGTTCCCTCTAGGGTGATAGGAAGGAGTAACAAGCCCAGAGAACCATGGATGACCAGAGATATTCAGGACATGATAAGAAGGAAAAGAGAGGGTTTTAGCAGGTACAAGGGAAGCAAATCAGAACAGGCACTAGTGGAGTACAGACAGTGCAGGGTGGAGCTTAAAGCAATTAGGAGAGCAAAGAGGTTTTATGAGAAAGCTCTGGCCGGTAAAAGTAGGGAAAATCCCAAGATATTCTATAAGTATATCAATGGGAAGAGGATAACCAGGGAAAGAGTAGGGCCCATGAGGGACCAAGGGGGCAATCTATGGGTGCAGCCAGAGGACCTCGGTAGAGTGTTGAATGAATACTTCACCCAAGAGAATGAGGATGAATATGTGGAACTCTGGGAGAGAGTCTGCAAGGTTCTTAAGCAAATTGATATAGGGAGTGACAAGGTATTGGAGGTGTTGGCAGGCTTAAAAGTGGACAAATCTCCAGGTCCAGATGATTTGTGTCCCAGACTGCTGAGGGAGGCAAGGGAGCAGATCGCAGGGCCTCTGACCCAAATTTTTAATTCCTCTCTGGCCATGGGGGAGGTGCCAGAGGACTGGAGAACAGCTAATGTGGTTCCGCTGTTTAAGAACGGTTGTAGAGATAAGCCAGGGAACTACAGGCCAGCGAGTCTCATGTCAGTGGTAGGGAAACTATTGGAGAAAATTCTGAAGGAGAAAATCTATCTCCACTTGGAGAGGCAAGGTTTGATCAGGGATAGTCAGCATGGCTTTGTCAGAGGGGGGTTTTTGAGGTGACCAGAACAGCATGACACTAGGAAGTTCTGAGGAACAAAGGGACCTTGGCGTGTGTGAACATAGATCTCTGAAGGCGGAGGGGCATGTTAGTGGTGTGGTGAAAAAGGCATATGGGACACGTCTTTATCAATCGAGGCATAGATTACAAAAGTAGGGAGGTCATGTTGGAGATGTATAGAACCTTAGTGAGGCCACAGCTGGAGTACTGTGTGCAGTTCTGGTTGCCACATTATAGGAAGGATGTGATTGCACTGGAGGAGGTGCAGAGGAGATTCACCAGGATGTTGCCTGGGATGAAACATTTAAGTTATGAAGAGAGGTTAGATAGACTTGGGTTGTTTTCGTTGGAGCAGAGAAGACTGATGGGCGACCTGATCGAGGTGTACAAGATTATGAGGGGCATGGACAGGGTGGATAGGGAGCAGCTGTTCCCCTTAGTTGAAGGGTCAGTCACGAGGGGACACAAGTTCAAGGTGAGGGGCAGGAGGTTTAGGGGGGATGTGAGGAAAAACTTTTTTACCCAGAGGGTGGTGACGGTCTGGAATGTGCTGCCTAGGAGGGTGGTGGAGGCGGGTTGCCTCACATCCTTTAAAAAGTTCCTGGATGAGCACTTGGCACATCATAACATTCAAGGCTATGGGCCAAGTGCTGGTAAATGGGATTAGGTAGGTAGGTCAGGTGTTTCTCACGTGTCGGTGCAGACTCGATGGACCGAAGGGCCTCTTCTGCACTGTGTGATTCTGTGATTAATAGGTTTATGACATGGGGTCGGGTATTACTCTCTTATATTTTCTCATGGTTCCCACACCACATTCCTAAGCAAGTGCCTCTTGAAAGCGCTGTTGATGACCCCTTCCATTACTTTACTGATGATGGAGAGTAAACTGATGGGGCAGTAACTGGCCGGGTTGGATTTGTCCTGCTTTTTGTGTACAGGACACACCTGCGCAATTTTCCACATAGCCGGGTAGATGCCAGTGTTGTAGCTGTACTGGAACAGCTTGGCTAGGGGCGCGGCAAGTTCTGGAGCACAAGTCTTCGGTAATATTGCTGGAATATTGCCAGGGCCCATAGCCTTTGCTCTATCCAGTGCCTTCAGCCGTTTCTTGATCACATGGGGTGAATCGAATTGGCTGAAGACTGGCATCTGTGATGCTACAGAGCTCTGGCAGAGGCCGAGATCGATCATCCACTCGGCATTTTTGACTGAAGATTGTACCAAATCCTTATCTTTAGCACTCGTGCTGGGGTTCCCCCATCATTGAGGATGGGAATTATCTGTGGAGCGCCCTCCTCTAGTAAGTTGTTTAATTGTCCACCACCATTCACAACTGGATGTGGCAGGACTGCACAGCTTAGATCTGATCAGTTGGCTCCTGCATTCTTCACTGAGCCAGGGTTGATCCCCTGGCTTGATGGTAATGGTAGAGTGGGGGTTAAGCTGAACCACGAGGTTACAGGTTCTGTTCGAGTGCAATTCTGCTACTGCTGATGGCCCATAGCACCTCATGGATTCCCAGTCTTGAGTTGCTAGATCTGTTCGAAATGAAGACCAAATTGCGATCCTGTATGGCTGATTAAGTTCTTACGATATTTTTGAATTTCTCTTTATTTGGGGTTTTTTCTAGCAATAAGTCAAAAGGAAGGTTTATTCTTGCCAGGGAGGGATAAAGATAACAGAACTGTAACAGCAGCACTCTCTCAGTACTGACCCTCTGACAGTGCAGCACTCCCTCAGTACTGACCCTCTGACAGTGCAGCACTCCCTCAGTACTGACCCTCTGACAGTGCAGCACTCCCTCAGTACTGACCCTCTGACAGTGCAGCACTCCCTCAGTACTGACCCTCTGACAGTGCAGCACTCCCTCAGTACTGACCCTCTGACAGTGCAGCGCTCCCTCAGTACTGACCCTCTGACAGTGCAGCACTCCCTCATTATTGAGCCTCTGCCAGTGCAGCACTCCCTCAGTACTGACCCTCTGACAGTGCAGCATTCCTTCAGTACTGACCCTCTGACAGTGCAGCACTCCCTCAGTACTGACCCTCTGACAGTGCAGCACTCCCTCAGTACTGACCTTCTGACAGTGCAGCACTCCCTCAGTACTGACCCTCTGACAGTGCAGCACTCCCTCAGTACTGACCTGCCAAAGTGCAGCGCTCCCTCAGTACTGACCCTCTGACAGTGCAGCGCTCCCTTAGTACTGACCCTCCGATAGTGCAGCGCTCCCTCAGTACTGACCCTCTGACAGTGCAGCACTCCCTCAGTACTGATCTGCCAAAGTGCAGCGCTTCCTCAGTACTGACCCTCTGACAGTGCAGTGCTCCCTCAGTACTGACCTTCCGACAGTGCAGCACTCCCTCAGTACTGACCTGTGACAGTGCAGCGCTCCTTCAGTACTGACCTGTGACAGTGCAGCACTCCCTCAGTACTGACCCTCTGTCAGTGCAGCACTCCCTCAGTACTGTCCCTCTGACAGTGCAGCACTCCCTCAGTACTGACCCTCTGACAGTGCTGCACTTCCTCAGTACTGACCCTCTGACAGTGCAGTGCTCCCTCAGTACTGACCCTCTGACAGTGCAGCACTCCCTCAGTACTGACCTTCCGACAGTGCAGCACTCCCTCAGTACTGACCTGTGACAGTGCAGCGCTCATTCAGTACTGACCTGCGACAGTGCAGCGCTCCTTCAGTACTGACCTGCGACAGTGCAGCACCCCCTCAGTACTGACCCTCCAACAGTACAGCACTCCCTCAGTACTGACCCCCTGACATTGCAGCACTCCCTCAGTACTGACTCACTGACAGTGCAGTGCTCCCTCGGTACTGACCCTCCTACAGTATGGCACTGCCTCAGTACTGGCTGTCCAACAGTGCAGCACTCCTTCAATACTAACCCTCAGACATCGTGGGACTCGGTCAGTACTGCACTGGGAATGTCAGAATGGATTTTGTGTACATGTCTAGGGATTCAGCTTGAACCCACAACCCTCTGACTCTGGAGTGAGAAGGCTCCTGCAGAGTGATGGTGAAAGTTGTTGCAGTGTATGAATGTGCTGTGTCTCTCCTTGTCTTACCTGTGTAAGTTGCAGCTGGTGCTGCAGGTACATGATGTCCGCTTGCTTTGTCTGTCTAATCTCTTCGCCCTTGTGCCTATCAAAATACAGCACCTCCTTGAGGAACAGTTCCTGCAGTCCCGATTGGCTGATCGTGAAGTCGGACACTCTTACCTGCTTCAGGATCACTGGATCGAGTTCTGGAGTTCAGGGAGGAAGAAGTGAAAGGTGTGGATATTAATTCTACTTCTGATGAGTTTCCACAGAAACAAAGGTTCTCCTTAGAGCGGAAATGATGCAGCCGAGATCTAAAATCATGAGGGGTTTTGATAGGACAGGTACAGTGAAAGTGATTGCTCTGGCCAGTGGGTCAGTAACCAGAGGCAAAGGTTTAAAATAATTGGCTAAAGAGGAAATATGGAGAAATTAGTCATCCAGTGGCTTGTTAAGATCTGCAACATACTCCCTGAACCGGCTGTGACAGCACATTCCACAGGAACTTTCAAAAGGTGATTATGTTCCTGAATTTGATGAATGTTCAATCTGTGGGAGGAAGAAGCTGGGATGTGGGCCTAAGTTGGACAGCTCTTACAAAAAGCTGACATAGCTCTGATGGGTTGAATAGCCTCGTTCTGTGCTGTAAGAATCTCTGTCCGCCAGCCCTGGAGCTATTCTGGTAGATCGCCTCTGCACTCTCCCCAAGCCTTTCACATCCTTCCACAAGTGTGGTGCCTGGAAATGATCACAATATTTCAACTGTTTCAGTCCCGGGTCCTGCGAGAGTTTGTGCTCAGGTCGCTGATCCTAACTGGAGCAGCAAGGGTGATAACTGGCTCATTAAGCTTAGACCAAAGAGAGGCGTGATCAGACAGTTACAGATCTTGATGACTGTCCAGTTACCATCCCCCCATCCAGCCCCTGTATGCGTGGGTGTCAACAGAGTTGAACGGTACAGAGCAAGTGGGGAGAGGGAACTATGTGAGCAGGTGGGGGAAGAGGAGAGATATTCTGTAATCTGAATATGAGGGTGGTGGTTCCCTTGAGTGCAGGGAGGGAGGGCTGGGATGAGATTTACCCGTGAGGAGGGGCAGCACTGAGGCGGGATTTACCTGATCCAATTATCCTAAGGGGTAGCGTGGTACTCAGGTACAGGTGGAATGTCAGCTTCACCTCAATCTGCTGCTTCCCAAAGGTTAAGTTCCAGGGTCCTCGGTCACTCCACTGTGCCTGAGCTCTCAGCAGCTTCTTTAGAAAGGGGGTGAGAGGCCTTCGCTCAATATGAGTTACCAAGACTGCAATTCCTGAAAGATATTTAAAAACTCCATCATCCAGAACGTTTACCTCATTTACACTAGCAATATAGAGAGGGAACCTCAATTAAGTCAGTCCACACCACACTTTTGCCACCCTAATAGCTGCCCCATTTGTTTTTTAAATTCATACCCAGGATGTGGGCTTTGCTGGCTGGGCCAGCATTTCTTGCCCATCCCTAGTTGCCCTTGAGAAGGTGGTGGTGAGCTGCCTTCTTGAACCGCTGCAGTCCCTGTGGTGTAGGTACACCCACAGTGCTGTTAGGGAGGGAGTTCCAGGATTTTGACCCAGCGACAGTGAAGGAACGGCGATATATTTCCAAGTCAGGATGGTGAGTGGCTTGGAGGGGAACTTCCAGGTGGTGATGTTCCCATCTATCTGCTACCCTTGTCCTTCTGGATGGTAGTGGTCATGGATTTAGAAAGTGCTGTACCAGGTGCCTTGGTGAATTCCTGCAGTGCATCTTGTAGATGGTACACACTGCTGCTACTGTGTGTCAGTGGCGGAGGGAGTGAATGTTTGTAGATTCAGTGCCAAACAAGCGGACTGCTTTGTCCTGGTTGGTGTTGAGGTTCTTGAGTGTTGTGGGAGCTGCACTCATCCAGGCAAGTAGAGAGTATTCATCACACTCCTGACTTGTGCCTTGTAGATGGTGGACTTTGAGGAGTCAGGAGGTGAGTTACTCACCACAGGATTCCCAGCCTCAGATCTTGTAACCATGGTATTTATATGGCTAGTCCAGTTCAGCTTCTGGTCAATGGTAACCCCCAGGGAGTTGATATTGAGGAATTCAGCAATGGTAATGTCATTGAACATCAAGGAGAAACAATTAGATTCTCTCTTTTTGGAGACAGTCATTGCCTGGCACTTGTGTGGCACGAATGTTACTTGCTAAGCCTGGATATTGTCCAGGTCTTGCTGCATTTGGACATGGACTGCTTCAGTATCTGAGGAGCCACGAATGGTGCTGAACATTGTGCAATCACCAGCAAACATCTCCACTTCTGATCTTAAGGTCATTAATTAAGCTTCTTATCACTCTATAATTCCTGCTCCATATCACCTCTACCTTTGAGCATTTGGAGGTGTGATGGATGGCAGAGCTCATGTTGCCTGCAGTCTCTCACCATTGCTTGCTGCACTCAGCAGAATGTGGTCCAGATTCTCATCAGTGATGCAGTGGACCCAAAGATTATTGGATGGTTCCTCTGTTATTGACACAGGAACCCAGTCAATCTCTTCATCCTCTGCAGGATCCATTCCGCCCAGTATATCACCCGGAATTTTGTCTGCCATCGATTCCTCTTCGGGGAAAAGGTTTTCAGCTAAGTTAACAACAAAATGAATCCAGTTTTATTGTTCACCAACAGTGAAACCTTTTTCATAACAAATCACATTTGTAACAAAACTCATTATATAGAAATACCTTATAATATAATTTTATAAAAATCCCTTGTAAAATTACATCTCTCCATAACTTATATACATATCCTATATTAGGAAAGCCTTTTACAATAAACCTTCCTAGTAATGAAACCCAATTATAAGGAAACTGCTAATATCAACGGCCTTTTTAATGGAACAAAATTGTAATAAATGTTCTTCATATTGAGACTCTTTTATGTTAGCTTATTAGTAAACCCAATTAACTCACATTATTCTGAAAACCTGTTATAATGCATTAAATTAGCAATTGGGGTAGATGAATTGCAGAATATACCGAGTTCTGGGAAATATAATGACAGAATTATAATTAACTAGAAGACTGTGGTCCAAAGCCTTATTAATCTTCTTGCCCATTCACTGCCCTGGTAGTTCACACTCAGCAGGGAGCACAGATGGAAAGACTCAGTGTTACCATCAGACCAATTAATTCCTCCGTCAGCTGCTGTGGATTTGGAAGCTTCCCCACATTGTCACCAGGCAGGGAGAGACCAGCTGAAGAGACACAGACCAGGGGTCAGGGTTGAGACCGGGGGAGTTGGGGCTGAGATTTGAGGGGGTAGGTGGGGGGTGGTTGGTAATGAGACCAGGCGGTTGGAGCTGAGACATATTCTGATCTGTTGGCTTTAATGACACACCACTCAATATGTCTGGAACTGTAGGAAACAGGGTGGTATGCAATGGTAATGGAGTTTGTTAGAGTTTTTTGAGAGGGTTGGTGAGGGTAATGTTGTTGATGTGGTGTATATGGACTTTCAAAAGGCCTTCAATACAATGTCACACAACAGACTTGTAAGAAAAGTTATACTCATAGAATAAAAGGGATAGTAACAACATGAATACAAAATTAGCAGAGTAATAGGAAGCAGAGAGTAATGGTCAATGGATATTTCTTGGGCTGGAGGAATGTTTGTTGTAGAGTTCCCCAGGGGTCGGTATTGGGACCCTTGCTTTTCCTGATATATATTAATGATCTAGATCTTGGTGTGCAGGGGACAATTTCAAAGTTTGTGGATGATACAAAACTTGGAAGCATTGTAAACTGTGAAAAGGACAGTGTAGAACTTCAAAGAGATATAGACAAGTTGGTGGAGTGGACAGATAGGTGGCAGATGAAGTTTAATCCAGAGAAGTGTGATGTAATGCATTTTGGTAGGAAGAACATGGAGAGACAATATAAAATAAAGTGTACAATTCTAAAGGGGTTGCATGAACAGAGATGCCTGGGTGTATATATACTTGGATCGTTGAAGATGGCAGGAGGGTGGAGAGAGCAGTTAATAAAGTGTGTAGTATCCTGGGTTTTATTAATAGGGGCATAGAATACAAGAGCAGGAGGTTATGATGAATTTATATAAGACACTCGTTAGACCTCAGCTGGAATATTGTGTACAGTTCTGGGCAGCACATTATATGAAGGATGTGAATGCATTGGAGAGAGGGCAGAAGAGATTTACAAGAATGGTTCCAGGGATGAGAAACTTCAGTTATGAAGATAGATTGGAGAATTTGGGACTGTTCTCCTTGGAGAGGAGAAGGCTAAGAAGTGATTTGATAGAGGTGTTCAAAATCATGAGGGAGCTGGATAAAGTAGATAGGGAGAAACTGTTCCCGCTCGTAAAAAGATTGATAATGAGAGGGCATAGATTTCAAGACATTGACAAAAGAAGCAAAAGTGATGTAAGAAAAAACTTTTTTCACACAGCGAGTGGCTCTGGTTTGGAATGCACTGCTTGATGTGTGGTGGAGGCAGATTCAATTGAGACATTCAAGAAGGCATTAAATTATTATATAAATAGAAACAATATGCAGGGTATGGGGAAAAGGCAGGAGAATGGCACTGAGTCATAATGCTCATTTGGGGAGCTGGTGCAGACACGATGGGCTGAATGGCCTCCTTCTGCAAAGTAGCAATTCTGTGATTCTGCATCGAGCACAAGAGTAAGGAGTTCATGCTGAAATTGTATAAGACACTAGTTAGGCTTCATCTGGAGTACTGTGTCCAGTTCTGGGCGCCATACTTGAAGAAGGATGTGAAGGCATTGGAGAGAGTACAGAGGAGATTCACAAGAATGATTCCAGGGATAAAGAACTGTAGCTATGAGGATAGATTGGAGGGGTTCAGACTGGTTTCCTTGGAGAAAAGAAGGCTGAGAGGAGATTTGATAGAGGTATTCTAGATCCTGAGGGGTATGGACAGGGTAAATAGTGAGAAACTGTTCCTACTCAAGAGAACATCAAGAACTAGAGGGCACAGATTCAAAATAATTAGCAAAAGGAGTAAATGTGATATGAGGAAAAATTTTTTGACCTAGATGGTGGTTGGAGCCTGAAACAAACTTCCTGAGAGGATGGTGGAGGCAGGTTCAATTGAGGTGCTCGAAAGGGAATTGAATTGCTACCTGAAAGATTGGCCGAGTAGTGGGTAGTGTTGAGGATAGCCATAATCTCCAAAACAATATAGATGGGTTGGTGGAGTGGGCGGTAAAGTGGCAGATGGATTTTAACATAGAGAAGTGTGAGGTCATACATTTAAGGAGGTCAAACAGTTACAGGGATTACACAATAAATGGGAATATACTAAGAGGGGTAGATGAAGTGAGAGATCTTGACGTACAAGTACACAGGTCCCTGAAGGCAGCAGTTCAAGTAGACAAGGTTGTAAAGAAGGCATATGGAATGCTATCCTTCATTGGCAGAGGTATAGAATAGAAAAGTAAGGATACAATGTTGGAATTGTATAAAACACTGGTGAGGCCACAACTGGAGTATTGTGTGCAGTTCTGGTCACCACATTACAGAAAGGATGTAATAGCTCTGGAGAGAGTGCAGAGGAGGTTTACAAGAATGTTGCCAGGGTTAGAAAAGTGTAGCTACGAGGAGTGATTGCATAGGTTGGGGTTATTTTCCTTAGAACAAAGAAGGCTGAGAGGTGACTTGATTGAGGTGTACAAAATTATGAGGGGAATAGATAGAGTGGACAGGATCAAATTGTTTCCCTTGGTGGAGAATTCTAGAACCAGGGGACACAGATTCAAGATAACTGGCAGAAGGTGTAGGGGGGACATGGGGACATGAGGAAGAGCTTTTTTACGCAGAGGGTAGTGGGTGTCTGGAATTCGCTGCCCAAGTTGGTGGTAGAGACAGAAACTCTAAACTCTTTTAAAAAGTACCTGGATCTGCACCTTAAGTGCTGTAAACTGCAGGGCTATGGGCCGGGTGCAGGAAGGTGGGATTAGAAAGGGCACCTGGGTGTCCTCAGGCTGGCATGGACAAGATGGGCCAAATGGCCTCCTTCTACGCTGTAACTTTTCTATGGTTTCTATGGTTCTATGTAAAGACTGTGGAAGGTCATGGTGATAAAGCAGGGAGTGTGGCTAGGTGGAACGCTCTTTCAGAGAGCCAGTGCAGACTCAATGGACCGAATGGCCTCCTTCTGCACTGTTAATATTCTGTGATTCTGTAAAAGCTCTGTATCTAAATGCTCGTAGCATTCAAACCAAAACAGATGAGCTAATAGCGCACAACATGTGTGGATGAAAGCAAAGTCTGCAAGGTGGATGAGCAGGCTGGCCATGGTACCATGGTGCAGGAAGCCATTCAAGTGGGGGGAGCAAAAGGAATGTAATGGTAGTAGGGGACAGTATAGTGAGGGGGAATTGACACTGTTCTCTGTAGTAAAGAGTGAGAGTCTAGCCAGCTATGTTGCCTGCCCAGTGCCAGGGTTCGGGACATTTGCTCAGGGCTGGAGAGGAACCTACAGTGGGAGGGGGAGGTCCCAGTTGTTGGAGTCTATGTAGGTACCAATGACATAGGCAGGGCAAGGAAAGAGGTCCTGCGTAGTCAGTATGAAGAGATAGGCACCAAATTAAGAAGCAGAACTCAAAGGCAATAATCTCTAGATTATTACCTGAGCCACATGCAAATTGGCATAGGACAAATAAGATTAGAGAGATGAATGCGTGCCTCAAAGACTGGTATGGGAGAAGTGGGTTCTGGTTTATGGGGCATTAACACCAGTACTGGGGTAAGTGGGGGCCTGTACTGTTGGGGTGCTTTATACCTGAACCGTGCTGGGATCAGTGTTCTAGCGAGCTGCATAATTATGGAAGTAGAGAGGGTTCTAAACTAAACAAAGGGGTGAGGATAGAGATAGCAAATAAAGGGGTAGATTCAAGGCAGGAGAGCAAAATAGTAACATAGGAAATAACAGTCAGAGAATGGTAGGAAGGGACAGTGGAAAAAAGCTAAGAATACATCAACAGTCAACACTAGATGTTATATACCAAAAGACAAGACTAAAGACTCTGCATCTGAATGTGCGTAGCGCTCACTACAAAGTAAATGAATTGATATCACACATTGAAATAAATAAATACGATCTGAAAGTCATTACAGAGATGTGACTGCAGGATTGGCTCCTGAATGTTGAGGGGGAAATGACCTTCAAGAAGAACAGTAAGCTAGATAAAGGTGGAGGGGTAGCACTGTTAATCAAGGGTGGCATTTTTGTAATAGTTAGAGATGACCTTGGTTCAGGAGATCAGAATGTGGAATCGATTTGGGTGGAGATGAGGAATTGGTGGGGAACAAAGTCACTGGTGGGAGTGGTCCACAGGCCGCCTAACAGTAACCACAATGTTGGACAAAGTGTACAAGAAGAAATATTGGGGGCTTGTGATAAAGGGATGGCTATAACCATGAGTGATTTTAATCTACATACAAATTAGAAAAATCAGATTGGCAGTAGTAACCTGGGTGAGGAGTTCATAGAATGATTTTGAGATAGATTCTTAGAGCACAATCTTCTGGAACTAACCAGAGAACAGGTTATATTAAACTTGGTATTGTGTAACATGTCAGGATTAATGAATGACCTCAGAGTAAAGGTACCCTGAAGTAGCAGCGAGCACAATGTGATTGAATTTTACATCCAGTTTGAAAAGGAGAAGAGTGGCTCTAAGACTAGTATCTTAAACTTAAATAAGGGCAGCTATGTGAGCATGAAAGCTGAGATAGCTGAAGTTAACTGGGATACTAGACTAGGGGATAGATCAACAGAGAAGCAGTGGCAGACTTTTAGGGGGATATCTTAGAATCAGTATATTTCTACTATAAAGAAAAATTCTAAGGAAGGGCCCACCATCCGTGGTTAACTAAAGACGTTAAGGAAATCATCAAACTTAAGGAAAAAGCATATAACTGAGCAAAGATGAGTGGCAGGTCAGATGATTGATCAGAATATAAAGAATGGCAGAGAATGACTAAAAGGTTAATTAGGAGAAAGAAATTATAGTATGAGAGTAAGCTCGCTAGAAATGTAAAGACGGATAGTAAGAGTTTATACAGGTATTTAAAAAGGAAAAGACTAAGTAAAGTGAATGTTGGTCCTCTCAGGGGTGAGAATGGGGAGTTAATAGTAGATAATAAGGAAATGGCAGATATAATGAACAAATATTTTGTTTCAGTTTTCACTATAAAAGATACAAAAAACATTCCAGTAATAGCTGAGAATCAGGAGGTGGAAGGGAGAGGGGAACTTGGTGAAATTACAATCACTAGGGAAGCGGTACTGAGTAAACTGATGGAGCTGTGGGCTGACAAGTCTCTGGGTCCTGATGGGCTTCAATCTAGGGTCTTAAAAGAGGCGGCTAATAAGGTATTAGATGCATTGTTGTTAATTTTCCAAAATTTGCTAGATTCTGGAAAGGTTCCATTAGACTGGGAAGTAGCAAATATAACCCCTCTATTCAAGAAGGGAGGGAGGCAGAAAGCAGGAAACTATAGGCCAGTTAGCTTGTCGTCTGTTATGGAGAAGGTATTAGAATTGATCATTAAGGAGGTTATAGCTGGGCACTTAGAAAAACTCAAGGTAATTGGGAAGAGTCAGCATGGTTTTGTGAAAGGGGAATTATGTTTAAACAATTTATTGGAGTTCTTTGAAGGAGTAACATGCAATGTAGATAAAGGGGAGGCTGTAGATGTACTGTTCTTGGATTTCCAGAAGGCATTTGATAAGGTGCCACTTCAAAGTTATTACTCATAGTGTAGGAGTAGCCATTTGGCATGGATAGAAGATTGGCTGGCTGGCAGAAAACAGAGAGTATGCACAAATGGGTCTTTTTCTGATTGGCAGGATGTGACGAGTGGAGTCCCACAGGGGTCTGTACTGGGACCTCAACTTATTACAGTTTATATCAATGACTTAGATGAGGGAAGTGAAGGCATGGTAGCTAAATTTGAAAGAGACACAAAGATGTAGGAAAGATGTTGTGAAGAGGTTGTGATTGTAGATGGATATAGATAGGTTGAATGAGTGGGCAAAAATCTGGCAGATGAAATATAATGTGGGTAAATGTGAAGTTGTTCACTTTGGTAGGAAGAATAAAAAAAGAGTATTACTTAAATGGAGAATGGCTGCAGAATTCCGAGGTGCAGAGGGATCTAGGTGTTCTAGTACGAGTCACAAAAAGTTAGTCTGCAGGTACAGCAAGTGATTAAGATGGCTAATGGAAGGCCATCCTTTATTATGAAGGAATTGAACATAAAAGTAAGGGCATTATGCTTCAGTTATTCTCGAGATAGATGGGAACACCACTACCTGGAAGTTCCCCTCTAAGTCACTCACCATCCTGACTTGGAAACAATCACCGTTCCTTCACTGTCGCTGGGTCAAAATCCTGGAACTCCCTGCCTAACAGCACTGTGGGTGTACCTACACCACATGGGCTGCAGCGGTTCAAGAAGGCAGCTCACCACCACCTTCTCAAGGGCAATTAAGGATGGAAAGTAAATGCTAACCAGTGAAGCCCACACCCAGTAAATGATTAAAAAAAAGAGGTTAAGTGAGTAGGCAAAGACCTGGTAAATGGGGTGTAATGTGGGGAAATGCGAAATTGTCCACTTTGGCAAGAGGAATAAAAAAGAAGCTTATGATCTAAATTACAGATTTGTTACGGTGCAGAAGGAGGCCATTCAGCCCATCGTGTCTGCTCTGGCTTTCAGTATGAGCATTATAACTCAGTGCCATTCTCCTGCCTTTACCCCATAACCCTGCACAATGTTTCTATTTAAATAATCATCTAATACCCTCTTAAATGCTTTGATTGAACCTGCCTCCACCACACTTCCAGTCAGTGCATTCCAGACCCAAACCACTCGCTGTGTGTAAAAGCTTTTCTGACATTGCATTTGCTTCTTTTGCAAATGACTTTAGATATGTGTACTATTGTTCTCGATCCTTTTATGAGTGGAAACAGTTTCTCTCTATCTAAATTGTCCAGACCCCTCATGATTTTGAACATCTCTATCAAATCTCCTCTTAGCCTTCTACTCTCCAAGGAGAACAGTCCCAACTTCTCCAATCTAGCTTCATAACAGAAATTTCTCATCCTTGGAACTAATTTTGTAAGCCTCTTCTACATTCTCCAATGCATTCATATCCCTCCTATAATGTGGTACCAAGAATTGTACACAATACTCCAGCTGAGGTCTAATGAGTGTCTTACATAAATTCAGCATAACCACCCTGCTCTTGAACTCTATGCGCCTATCAATAAAGCCCAGGATACTGTATGCTTTATTAACTGCTCTCCCCACCTGTCTTGCCACCTTTAATGACTTATGCATGTATACACCCAGGTCCCCTTGCTCCAGCACACTCTTTAAAAGCGTACCCCTTATTTTATATTGTCTCTCAATGTTCTTCCTACCAAAATGTATCATCTCACATTTCTCTGCACTGAACTTCATCTGCCACCTATCTGCCCACTCCACCAACTTGTCCATGTCCTTCTGAAGTTCCACACTGTCCTCCTCACAGTTTACAATGCTTCCAAGTTTTGTACCATCCGCAAACTTTGAAACATTCCCCTGCACACCAGGATCTAGATCATTAATATATATCAGGAAAAGCAAGGATCCCAATACTGACCCCTGGGGAACTCCACTCCAAATCCTCCTGCAGCCTGAAAAATATCCCTTAACCATTACTCTCTGCTTCCTATTACTCTGCTAATTTTGCCTCCACGTTGCTACTGTCCCTTTTATTCCTTGAGCAATAACTTTTCTCACAAGTCTGTTGTGTGGAACTATGTTGAATGCCTTTTGGAAGTCCATGTACACCACATCAACAGCATTACCCTCATCAACCCTCTCTGTTACCCCTTCAAAAAACTCCAGCAAATTCGTTAAACATGATGTATCCTTAAGAAATCCGTGCTGGCCGTTCCTAATAAAACCACATTTTTCCATGTCACTACTAATTCTATCCTGAATAATTGTTTCTAGAAGCTTCCCCACCACGAAAATTAAACTGACTGACCTGTAGTTACTGGGCTTATCCTTACAACCATTTATGAACAAAGGTGTAATGTTTGCAATTCTCCAGTCCTCTGGAACCTCATCTGAGTCTAGGGAAGTCTGAAAGATTATGGCTGTTGCCCCTGCTTTTCTACCCTCGCTTCCTTCAATATTCTTGGATGCATCTCATCCAGTCCCAGTGCCTTGTCAACTTTGAGTACTAACAGTTTATTCAATGTCTCCTTTTTATCAATTTTGAGCCCTTTTAGTGATAGAGTTTCCTCCTCTGTCACCATGGCCTAGGTAACATCTGCTTCCTTGGTAAAGACGGATGCAAAGTATTTATTTAATACCTCAGCCATAGCCCCTTTGTCCATGTGTAAATCCCCTTTCTGGCCCAAAATCGGCCCTACTCCTCTTTTCACCACCCTAATGCTATTTCTATGTCTATAGAAGACTTTGGAATTCCCCTTTATGTTGGCTGCTAGTCTTTTCCCATAACCCCTCTTCGCTTCTCCCTTTTCACCTCCCCTCTGAACCTTCTGTATTCAGCTTGGTTCTCAATTGTATTTTCTACCTGACACCTGTCATAAGCACACTTTTTCTTCTTAATTTCGATCCCTTTTTCATCCAGGGAGCTCTAGATTTGTTTGCCCTACCCGTCCCCTTTGAGGAGATATACCTTGACTGTGTCTGAACCATTTCTTCTTTGAAGGTAGCCCATTGTTCAGCTACAGTTTCTTCTGCCAACCTTTGGTTCCCGGCTATTCAGCCCAGCTCTGTTCTTGCCCCATTGAAGTTGGATCTCCCCCAGTTAATGATTCTTACTCTGGATTGCCCATTGTCCTTTTCTACCATCGTCTTAAACCTTATGAGACAATGATCACTGTCTCCTAAATGTTCCCCCACTGACACTTGATCTACTTGGCCCACCTCATTTCCAGGAACCAGGTCCAACAGTGCATCTTTTCTTGTTGGATTGGACACATACTGCTGTAGAAAATTTCCCTGAACACACTCTAGGAACTCCTGCCCCTCTCCACCCTTTACACTACCACTGTCCCACTCTAAATTCAGGTAATTAAAGTCCCCCATTATAACTACTCTTTAATGTTTGCACCACTATGTAATTTTCCTGCAGATTTGTTCCTCTACGTCCTTCTCACTAGTTGGTGGTCTATAGACTACACTGAGCAATGTAATTTCCCCCCCTTTTTATTCCTTAGCTCTAGCCAGATTGATTCTGTCCTTGAACCCTCTGGGGCATCTTCTTTCTCCAGCACTGCAATGCTCTCCTCAACTAATATATCCACCCCTCCTCCTTTTCTTCCTGCCCTGTCTTTCCTGAACACCTTGTACCCAGGGGTATTTAACACCCCGTCCTGTCCTTCTGTTATCGCCACAACATCATGGACAGGATTTTGCGCTTGGGTGGGTGGGGGGGGGGGGGGGGGGCTTGGCCGGGGTGGGTGGGGCAGTCGGGAAGCTGACCGCCACCCACAATTGGCACCACGCTGCGATTTCACGCTGGTGGGCCAATTAAGGCCTGGCCAGCATGAGCGCTGCCTGTGTGGGAGGGGGAGGAGTGTGAGCTGGCCCAACACAAACATCGAGCATGCGCGCGAGGGTGCGCCCCACAATCTCCCCGAGGTACGCAGCTGTCTCAGGGAGATGAGGAGATATAAAAAAAAAATTTTTAAAAAATGTAATAAAACATGTCCCCTCATGTGACTCTGTCACCTGAGCAGGGACATGTTATTAATGAAAAATTAAAGTTTTTATTTTACTTTTATTTGAGTTTGGAAATCTCATCCTGCCCATGGATGAGGTTTCTGGAAAAATGCGAAGGCCGCTTGGCCTTTTTGCCTGCCCGCCAACTGTTAGGTTGGACAAGCAGTGAAAATTTTAATTTAATTGATAACTTAATGGCCTTAACAGGCCTTTCAACTATCGGTGGGTGTGCTGCTGGCTCTGGCGCATGCCCTCTGACCGAACTATTGCGTGACTGCACGTTGATGTTGACACGCTTGGCTGACACCAACATGCGTAATTTCACACTCGAACAGGTTAAGCGTGTACCCACCCGCCGAGCGAAAATTTCTGCCCCATATTTCCACATAATAATCTGCTCCTGTAACTCACCGATCTTACTTACTATACTCTGTGCATTCACACACATGCAGTAAACCCTGATTTGTACATCATTACTTTCTCCCTTACTCCGACTCTGCCTATTATTAGGAAATAGAGAGAGCTTAAATAAGTTATATTGGTATTTGTGGGTGTTGGGAATGAGTTTTAAAGTTTAAGTTTAAGTTTGATTTGTATTTCTGTATCTGTGTGTTAAGAAAAGGCCAAGTTGAGTTTTAGTTTTGCTTTAAAAGGTGCCTGTTTTTCTAATGAGAGTTTACGAGTGTAAGAGAAGTTAAACAAACACAAGAGTAGAAAACTGAGCTGTTGCCTAGCAATCGGGGTCCAGAGAGGCAGGTCTCCCCTCCCCCACAGGCACATACTGAAGAAACTAGAAACAGCAGTTTTTAAGTTCAGTTTTGAAGACAGTTACCAGGCAGAAGCAGCCTAGAAGGCTCAGATAGCCAGCCCCAAGCTAAAGAAGAAAGTCCTGAAGAATCCAGGGGAGTGGAACAGGAAAAAGTCCCAAGCAGACCTTCTAGTCAAAGGAAGGACAGGAACCTGGTAAAGGTCCTGTTAAGTGAAGTTAAGAGTGAGGGGCAGAGAAAGGCTCCAAGCTTCAAGCTTAAAGCTCCAAGCTGCAGGAAGCAGGGTCAAAGCGAGATAAAGGCTTGTGAGAAGTCAGAAGGTCCAAAGAGACGGATGAAGGTCTGTAACTCTTCGCTGTGGGCATATGAAGCAGTAGTGTACTGTTGACAGCTGAATCAGAGAGACAGAGTGCATGGAAGAAAGCTTTGAATGCATGTGGTGACCCAGGACCCAGGGGAGAGGAACGTCGGAAGGAGAGTTCGAAACTCTGGAAGTGAACCCTTGTGGAAGGCGTCTGAGAGAAAGCATCGGTTTGGGAGAAGATTCTAAGGCGAGTTTTTGGAGAGTGGAGACTGGAAACCCTCATGTGAAAGACAGGGTTCAGTGAGACTGGTTGGCTCACAGTGTGACAAGCGCCTGGGGGGAGCTGAGGAGGGATCCATAGCATCTGTCTGGGGTTGCATCTGTCACTTGGTTTCAGAGTGCGGTGTGTCTGACCACAGGTCACCTATTGGTTTACACAGACTATACTTACTGTGAACATTAGAGTATAAGAGAGCTTTTGTAACTTGTGTTATCCTTACAAATCTATATATATATCTGTAAAGGTAGAGTTGTGGGTGAAGGAGTATTGTAATATAGTTCATCCTTTCTTGTTTAATAAATGTTTTATGCTTTTGTTAAAAGTTCAGTAGCTGACTCCTGTGACTCTGTTCAGTAGCCACTCTCCACATATCTAAACAAACAAATAAAAGTTAGGATCCATCAAGCTGGGTCCCATTATGGGATGAGGCTTGTCCAGTGCTAACCTCAGATGGGGATCATAACACTATTGGCTTACTATTCTTTATTCTACTGCTATCTGTCTCTCCCAGTATTTTGTGCACCTTGGTATTATTCTCTAATATTCTCTCCTGGTTTCCACACCCCTGCTGAGTTAGTTTAAAGCCCTCCCAACAGCACCAGCAAGGAACTCAGCCCCAGCTCTGTTCAGATGTAACCTGTCCGGCTTGTACAGGTGCCATCTCCCCCAGAGCCAGTCCCAGTGTCCCAGGAATCTAAAGCTCTTCCTCTTGCACCATCTTTCCAGCCACACATTCATCTGCCTTATCCTCCTATTTCTGTACTCACTGGTACGTGACACTGGGAGTAATCTGGAGATCACTACATTAAAGGTCCTGCTTGCTAATTTCCTTCCTAGCTCCCTAAATTCTGATCGCAGGACCGCATCCCCCTTCTACCTATGTTGTTAGTCCCAATGTGGACCACAACCTCTAGCTGTTTACCCTCCCCCAGAAGAATGTCCTGCAGTCGTTCTGTGACATCCTTGACCCCGGCACCGGAGAGACAACATCCCATCCTGCAGCCATGCCTACAGCCACAGAAACGCCTGCTTGTTCCCCTAACCAACCAATCCCCTATCACTATTGCTCTTTATTTCTTCTTCCTCCTCTCATGTACAGCCACAAACTTGACACTCTCTGCGCTCCTCTGAAGAATCAGTGCCCTCACCAGTATCCAAATGGAAAACTGATTAGATGACTGGGACCCCAGGGGACTCCTGTACTTTCTGCCTGGTTCTCTTGGACTGGCTGGCAGTGGTGTGACCACCTCTCTGACCATACTATCCACGTAGTTCTCAGTCTCGCGGATGCACCACAGTGACTCCAGCCGCCGCTCAAGCTCTGAAACCCGGAACCCAAGTTTCTGCAGTTGGCAGCACTTCCTGCTCATGTAGTCGTCCGGAACATCAGTAGTGTCCATGACTTCCCACATGTTACAGGGACCACATTCCACATGACCGAGCTGCCCTGTCATGTCTTAACTTGGAGCAAGGATTAAGGTAGTTCAGAATGTTTAATTTGGAAAAGTGACTGACTGATTGCTCTACAGAAAACCAGCATCAACTGGATGGGCTGAATGGCCTCCTTATGTGTAATTATAACTCTATGACTTTGTGGTGGCCTGAATGATGTTTCCCAGATTCTGAAGGGAATTAACAAGCATGATCCAGTGAGAACATTCCTGTCTGGAAGGGAGAATACAAGGTAAAAATTACAAAGTTATGTGTTAGGAGGAAAATCAGAATAATCACTTACATTCAAAGGGGTAGAGTGATAGAATCATGGAATCAGTACAGTGCTGAAGGAGGCCATTCATCCCATCTAGTCCATGCTGACTCTGTGGATCAATCCAGCCCATCTCATACTCATAATATCCCCAAGGACCTGGACATTTACTTTCCCTCAAGTGCCCATTCAACTTCCTTTTGAAACCATTCGTTATCTCTACTTCCACCAACCTCGTGGGTGGCAAGTTCCAGCTCATTACCACTCGCTGCATGAAACAGTTCTTCCTTTCATCCATCTCTTTCCCAAAACCTTAAATCTGTCTCCCCCTAGTCCTTGTGCCTTCAGCTAATTTTTAAAAAATTTGTTCATGGGATGTGGGCATTGCTGGCTAGCTATCACTTATTGCCTATGGTTATGAGGATGGATGTTATCTTTCTTTAATATTTTTAGGAATATGGTGATATTCTGTCACATGGGCAGGGACATGTTACGAACGAAAAATTAAAGCTTTATTTTATTTTTATTTGCTTTTGGAAACCTCATCCTGCCCATGGGTGCGGCAGCCGACAATTAAAAACCACTGCAGTGTTTTTGAGACTGGATGCCTGTGTCCAGTGGGGTTCCACAGGGATCGGTGTTGGGTCCCTTGCTGTTTGTGGTATATATAAACGATTTAGACTTGAATGTAGGAGGGTTGATCAGTAAGTTCATGGATGACATGAAAATTGGTGGGGTGGTAAATAATGAGGAGGGTAGCCTTAGATTACAGGAGGATATAGACAGACTGGTCAGGTGGGCTGATCAGTGGCAAATGCAATTTAATCCAGATAAATGTGAGGTGATGCACTTGGGCAGGACAAACAAGACACGGGAATACATGATGAATGGTAGGACCCTGGGAAGGACCGAGGATCAGAGGGTCCCTTAAGGTAGCAGGACAGGTAGACAAGGTGGTTAAGAAGGCATATGGGATACTTGCCTTTATTAGCCGAGGCATAGAATATAAGAGCAGGGAGGTTATGCTGGAACTGTATATAACGCTGGTTAGGCCACAGCTAGAGTATTGCATGCAGTTCTGGGATCCGCATTATAGGAAGGATGTGACTGTACTAGAGAGAGTGCAGAGGAGATTTACCAGGATGTTGCCTGGGCTGGAGAGTTTTAGTTATGAGGAGAGATTGGATAGACTGGGGTTATTTTCCATGGAGCAGAGGAGATTGAGGGGGGACACGATTGAGGTGTATAAAATTATGAGGGACATAGATAAGGTAGACAGGAAGGAACTTTTCACCTTGGTGGAGGGATCAATAACCAGGGGCATAGATTTAAGGTAAGGGGCAGGAGGTTTAGAGGGGATGTGAGGAAGAATTTTTTCACCCACAGGGTGGTGAGAATCTGGAACTCACTGCCTGAAATTGTGGTAGAGGCAGAAACCCTCATAACATTTAAGAAGTATTTGGATGTGCGCTTGCGATGCCATGGCATACAGGGCTATGGGCCTAGTGCTGGAAAATGGGATTAGAATAGTTAGGTACTTGTTTGACTGGCACAGACTCGATGGGCCGAAGGGCCTTTTTCTGTGCTGTAGACCTCTATGACTCTATGACTATGACTATATGGGTCCATGTGGCAGACTGCTAATGGGAACGGCTACTTTTTGTCTACCTTATCTAAACCTGTCATAATTTTGTATACCTCTAGCAAATCTCCCCCCAATCTCCTTTACTCCAGGGAGAACAACCCCAGCTTCTCCAACCTAACCTTGTAACCAAAATCCCCCTTCCCTGGGACCATTCTGGTAAATTTCTTCTGCATCCTCACAAGGACCCTCACATCCTTCCTAAAGTGTGGTGACCAGAACTGGACACAATACTCTAGTTGTGGCCTGACCAGAGCTTTATAAAGGTTCAACATAACCTCCCTGCTTTTGTACCCAATGTCTCTATTAATGAAGCCCAAGATTCTATATGTTTTGCTAATCACCTTTGCAATGTGTCCTGCCAAAGGTCAACTATTTATGCACATGAACTCCCAGGTCCCTGGCTTCCTGGACACCCTTTAGAACTGTGCATCCTCTAGTTTATATTGCCTCTCCCTTTCCCTTCTCCCAAAATTTATTACCTCACACTTTAAATTCCTTTTAATGCCATTAGTTCTGAGGCAGTCACATTCGACTTGAGACATTAACTCTCCCTCTTTCTCCAAAGATGCTGCCAGACTTGCTGAGCATTTCCAGCATTTTCTGTTTTATTCCATCCGTCACTTGCCTGTTCATTCTGATGGATTATCTATGTCATGTTGTAGTCGATTGGTATCAACTCACTGTTTGCCACACCTTTAAGTTTGGCATCATTAGCAAATTCTGAAATGTTACTCAGTATTCCAATATCCACATCATTTTTATATATATATATATATATATATATATAATATATCAAACAAGTGGTGGTCTTAGCACTGACCCTTGGGGAACCCCACTCTCTACCATCCTCCAGTCTGAAAAATAACCATTTACCACAACTTCCTGTTTTCTATCCTTAAGGCAAATTTTATCCAAGCTGACATTGACCTTCCTATTCCACGAGCCTCAACTTTGCTAACCAGCTTTTTGTGTGAATCTTTGTCAAAGGCTTTCTTAAAATGTATACAGACAACATCCACCCCATTCCCTTTATCAACCTTTTCTGTTACTTCATCAAAAGATTCTATCAAACTACTCAAGCATGATCAGCCTTTAAGAAATCCGTGCTGGCTCTCCTTAATTAACTCAAATCTCTCAAGTGCCTGTTGATTTTTCTCTAATTATTGTTTCTAAAACCTTACCCACTATTAATGTTAAACTGAATGGCCTGTAGTTGCTCAATGTCTTTACACGCTTTTTTGAATAAGGGGGGCACATTACCCACTCTCCAATCCTCTGACGCCTCTTCTGTATCTAGGGAAGATTGGAAAATTATGACAAGCCCTTCCACTGTCTCCACCGCAACTTCCTTTCGCGACCTGGAAGCAGGGCATCCTGACCAGGTGACCTATCCACCCTATCCAGTACTTGATGCCTATCAAATTTCACCCCATCCAAAATCTCTACCACCTCTGCTTCTATCAATATTTTGTCAGCATTGTCTTCTTTAGTAAACACTGATACAAAATACTCATTAAGTATTCTAGCCCTGCCCTGCAAATATAAGCATTTATCGCCCTTTGTCCCAAATAGTGCCCACTCCACCTCTTCCATTTACATTCCAATTTTTGGGTTCCCTTTTATGTTAACTGCTGTTTTATCCTCATTTTCTCTTTGTCAGTCTCATTTTCCTCTTCGCTTCCCTTTTCAACTTATATATTTGGCCTGGTTCTCATCTGAAGAATTCACCTGATGTGCATCATAAACAGTCCTTTTTTATTCCATCATAATCTCTATCCCCCTTGTCATCCAATGAGCCCTGGTTTTGGTTCTCTTACCTTTCGCCCTTGTTGGAATGTAGCTAAGCCTGTACCTGAAACATCTTCTCAAAGATCACCCATTGTTCCATTGGTTTTTCCTGCCAGTCTTGGGTTCCATTTTACCCTGGCTGGATCCCCCACCCTCATTCCATTGAAATTTGCTCTTTTCCAATTTGGAAGTTTGATTTTAGATTGTTCTTTGCTCTTCTCCTTTACTAATTAAAACTTTATGATATGATGATCACTCCCAACCAAGCATTTCCCCACAGGCACTCAGTCCACTTGACCCATCTCATTCCCCAGCACCAGATTCTGCAACACCTCTTTCCTAGTTGGAGCAGGAGTATACTAGTCAATGAAGTTCTCCGAAACACATTTTAGACATTTCTCCCCCTCCTTACTCTAACATAATTCTAATGGATATTTGGGTCATTAAATTCCCCCAGTATCACCACTCTATAGTTCTTGCACATCTCTGTGATTTCCCTGCAGATTTGTTTCTCTTTCTCGCTCTCACTATTTGAAAGCCTATAGAATACCCCCAGGAGTGTGAGCATCCCACTTTGTTTCTCAACTCTAACCAAATGGACTCTGTCCTTGCCCCCCCTCAAGGACTTTCCCTTTTTCCAACACTACAATGTCTTCCCTAATCAGTACTACCTCTTCATCGTGGCGAAAATCCCAGAAATGCCCAGAAATCCCAAGTTCCGCCTCCCGAACACGGTGTGTTCCATTTTAGAGGGGGCGGGACTGGAGTCAGGCCGGGGTTTATGGAGGCAGCCGGGCGTTCACCAGTTCACCAGCTGCCTCCATTGAAGTGGGATTTTGATCGGTCAGGAGTGTGAATCCCGGGGTGTGCAGATTAGACCAGGTAAGAGCTGGTAAGTGCTGGTCTGAACTTGGTGGATTCGTTTGGATAGCCAGGGTACCCCTTTGGGAATTTTAAAAGTAAACATGGTTGTGCATAAACTCATTGGAGTTGTAAAGCTGTCAAAGCTGCTAAAGGATACTAGGTGAGTTGGCAAGAAGGGGGTAAGGGCAAAGGGTAGCGGGTGGGGGAATATGGGTTGCATGGGTTGGCACTAAGTTGGCATAGAGCTATAAATGGCCGTGGGGATGCGGTGGGGGGGCATAGGAAGTATGAGGGGCCATGGGGGTGGGGGGGGTGGGTAGAGGGACATGGGTTGGCATAAGGGGTATGAGAGACCATGGGGAGTGGTTGGGGAGCATGAGGTGGCATAGGTTGGCATGGGGAATGTTTGGGGCAGTGGTGAGGGGTGATTGCTAGAGGGTGGTTTTTTGTTTTATTCTTTTTTATAACCTAATTCAACACAGTGCTGGAGCACAGAGGCAGTCCTCCTGCCCAGCTCACCTTCACACCTGGCACACACTTCGCACTTGTTACAGGGGGCAATGGGCCCAACTTCTAATCCAGCCTGCCCCCCCCCCCCCCCCCCCCCCCGCCCCCCAGAAGGAAAGTCAGAACTGCGGGCCACTATTTTTAAAGGTCAGGCTCACAATGACATCTGACCTGGGAGTGAAAATCTGCACCTATGTATCTTTGTGTATGAAACCCAGCTCTCACTATATTTAAGCCATTTTCCATTGTTGCTACCATATCATACTCCCACATGGCTATTTGTGCTTGTAGCTCAGCAACTTTATGCCACACTTTGTGAATTTACATACATGCATTGTAATCCTGTCATTGTATTCCGTGTAGTCCTTCCACATATGGCACTACTTCCTTCTCTAGTACTGCCCAACACTCTCACTTTTCTACATACTGGTGTCAATGTAGCTTAAACCCTTCCCACCACACTAGTGAACCTCCCTGAAAGGACATTGGTTCTAATCCTGTTGAAGTGCTTCTGCCCCAGAACTCATCTCAATGCTCCAAGAATCTGTTGCCCTCACTCCTGCACTATGCTTCAAACCATACATTGATCCTGCCTGTCTTCCTGTTTTTACTCTGGCTAGCGCATGGTGCTGGGGGTAATCCAGAGATTACTACCTTCAAGGTCCTACTTAACTTCCTCCCCAATTCCTGAAAATCTGGTCTTAGGACCTTAATACCAGCCCTCTCTATGTACCAACGTATACTACAACTTCTGGCTCACTCCCTTCCCCCTGCAGAATATTCTGCTCTTTACCTTGGCACCAGGGAGGTAACACACAATGCAGGACTCGCAATGACAGTTAAAAAAATGCCTGTTTGTTCTTCTAACTATGGAATCTCCTATAACAACTGCTTTTCTACACTTAGCCATTCCCTCCTCTGCAGTCCCATGTCCATGGTGCATTGGACTGCACTGCACTCTCAACAGTCTCCAATGCTGAGTACCAGTTTGCAAGTGATACACATCCTTAAGACCCCTATATTTCCTGTCTCTACCCACTCTTCCCTAATGCCACTCATCTACTATCCTGACCTCTCACTGCCTGTGGAGTGACCACCTCCTGGAATGTACAGTCCAGGAAACTTTCATTCACCCCGATGTTCCACAATGACCTGAGCTGCCCCTCAAGATGATGGAGATACTTCCTACCCACATGATCCCCCAGCACACATGAAGTGTCCTCGAGTTCCCACATGAGGTCACAAGATGTTCCCTCAATCCTCAGAGTAAGATCATTGGTGACACTGAGTACACTCTACCTGGGGCTCCCAGCACCTCTCTGTTCAGTTGTAGTCCAGCGCCTTGCTGTAAGACTTGCATCCACATTTCACACTGGTAATCTGGGTCGGTAAAAAGTGGCCACGGAAGTGGATAGAAACTGGCCAGGACCCGTGCAAACAGAACGTTGTCTCTGGCTGTGGCATTGACTGGGAGTTTGGCATGGTTCCAGTTTAACTGCTCTTCCAGTGAACTGAGGATGTCCAGGATCAGGAAGTCACTACGGATTGGGATGAATTTCGAAGCTTGTTGATGGTCTGTGTCTAGTGTGACCTTTTCTTCTGAGGTGGGTGATGTCTTCACCGGCAGTAACTTTACCAGTTCCTGTCGAGCATCTTCTGGTTTCATCTGTATCTCTCCAGTGTAACAAGCTTCCTTCCATTTCTGCAACATCTCCTGTCTCATCTTTTCTTCAAAGGAACCAAAGTAAATGATGACGGCTGCTGTCAGTAAACTGTCACCTGAAACCGTGATCCTTCTGTCCTTTGACTGCTTCAAGGCTTCATCCCATTCAAAGTACTGAGGATTCAGCATACGCATGAGATCTTCAGCATGTTTCAATTTCTGCTGCCATTCCTTTGTCTCACCCAAGTACAGCTCTTCCTCCTCTTTCAACTTCTGAAGCAAATCCTGCTCCTTTTGTTCAAGGAGCCTGAGGACTTCTGCATCACTGAGGTCTGTCACAGAGTCAGAGTCCGATAAGTAGTCATCTCCATCTTCCCGTAGCAAGTCAACAAGTTTTTTCTTCATTTGAAATGCTTGTTTCCTCAGCAAACCCAGTTTGACCTGCGTTTCTTCGATACGTTTTTGATACTCATTGTTGAATGCAGGGTTGTACTCATGAGTAATAGTCGCATGCTGGTACACGGCTTTGATCCAGAGACTGAAGGATTCCACTGCCTGGCTGGCCTCACGCACGACCTCCGGTTGGAATTCAGGCTGTTGAACAATGTTACCCAGAGTCTTGTACAGGTGTTCCGGAATATTATCCTTGTCATAAAATTCCAAATCCTGCATAGGAAGAATTTGTAACAGTTATAAACATTTTTTCCATGGTACTTCAGAGTTAGAACATTCCCCCAACTGTGATCCCAGTTTAGGAATTTTGTCAAAAAGGTTTAAGGGTGATCTGGGAGCCAGAGGCCAGTGAAATTGACATTGTAATGAACATCCAGGACTCAGAAATAAAAACAGAAATGCTGGAAAAACTCAGCAGGCCACTCGGCATCTGTGGAGAGAGAAACAGAGTTAACATTTTGAGTTGAATATGATTACTTCAGCGCTGGAAGAGTTCCGGTTTCAGAGTTCCAGGAGTCAGATCTGCTTTCACAATGACCGAGGTTCTTGTGACACCTCCTCCTGCTGCTCTGCCTGATACCCACTGCCTGTCTCACCTGGAAGGCAGATTTTTCAAGCCCTCGGCCTGTGTTGGGTACGTAGTTGCCTGTTTATTACTGGCACACTCAGAATCATGGACACTGTGCCTGTGATTGGTCAGTTTATACCTGTAAGGGTCAAGGCATCTCAGGCATGGAGTTGGCAAATTCACCCAAAAATCCTCAATTTCCTGCTCACGTGCCCTTTTCTAGTCTCTCTCTCTCGCTCTCCGTATTTTAGCATTTAGACTCTGGACAGTCCTCCTCTGAACTTCCTCTTTTTACTCCTCCACAGTCCACCCAGAATCCTCCTCCCCATCCACTCACACTCCTCCTCTCTGTCCACCCACACTCCTCCTCTCTGTCCACCCACACTCCTCCTCCCTGTCCACCCACACTCCTCCTCTCTGTCCACCCACACTCCTCCTCTCTGTCCACCCACACTCCTCCTCTCTGTACACCCACACTCCTCCTCCCCATCCAACTACACTACTCCTCCCCATCCTCCCACACTCTGTCCACCCACACTCCTCCTCACCATCCACCCACACTCCTCCTCCACGTCCACCCACACTCCTCCTCTCTGTCCACCCACAATCCTCATCTCTGTCCACCCACACTCCTCCTCTCGGTCCACCCACACTCCTCCTCTCTGTCCACCCACACTCCTCCTCTCTGTCCACCCACACTCCTCCTCCCCATCCATTAACACTCCTCCTCTCTGTCCACCCACACTCCTCCTCCCAGTCCACGCACTTTCCTCCTCTCTGTCCACCCACACTCCTCCTCTCTGTCCACCCACACTCCTCCTCTCTGTCCACCCACACTCCTCCTCTCTGTCCACCCACACTGCTCATCTCTGTCCACCCACACTGCTCATCTCTGTCCACCCACACTCCTCCTCTCTGTCCACCCACACTCCTCCTCTCTGTGCACCCACACTCCTCTCTGTGCACCCACACTCCTCCTCTCTGTCCACCCACACTCCTCCTCTCTGTCCACCCACACTCCTCCTCTCTGTCCACCCACACTCCTCCTCCCCATCCACCCACACTCCTCCTCGCTCTCCACCCACACTCCTCCTCCCCATCCACCCACACTCCTCCTCTGTGTCCACCCGCACTCCTCCTCCCCATCCACCTACACTCCTCCTCTCTCTCCACCCACACTCCTCCTCCCCATCCACCCACACTCCTCCTCTCTGTCCACCCACACTCCTCCACCCAATCCACCCACACTTCTGCTCCCTTTCCACCCACACTCCTCCTCTCTGTCCACCCACACTCCTCCTCTCTGTTCAGCCATACTCCTCATCTCTGTCCACCCACAGTCCTACACCCCATCCACCCACACTCGTCCTCCCCATCCACCCACACTCCTCCTCTCTGTCCACCCACACTCCTCCTCCCCGTCCAACCACACTCCTCCTCCCTGTCCACCCACACTCCTCCTCTCTGTCCACCCACACTCCTCCTCTCTCTCCACCCACACCCGTCCACCCCATCCACCCACACTCCTCCTCCCCGTCCACCCACACTCCTCATGTCTGTCCACCCATACTCCTCCTATCTGTCCACCCACACTCCTCCTATCTGTCCACCCACACTCCTCCTCTCTGTCCACCCACACTCCTACTCCCCATCCACCCACACTCCTACTCCCCATCCACCCACACTCCTACTCCCCATCCACCCACACTCCTCCTCCCAATCCACACACACTCCTCCTCTCTGTCCACCCACACTCCTCCTCCCTATCCACCCACACTCCTCCTCCCCATCCACCCACACTCCTCCTCCCCATCCACCCACACTCCTCCTCCCCATCCACCCACACTCCTCCTCCCCATCCACCCACACTCCTCCTCCCCATCCACCCACACTCCTCCTCCCCATCCACCCACACTCCTCCTCCCCATCCACCCACACTCCTCCTCCCCATCCACCCACACTCCTCCTCCCCATCCACCCACACTCCTCCTCCCCGTCCACCCACACTCCTCCTCTCTGTCCACCCACACTCCTCCTCTCTGTCCACCCACACTCCTCCTCTCTGTCCACCCACACTCATCCTCCCCATCCGCCCACACTCCTCCACCCCATCCACCCACACTCCTCCTCTGTGTCCAGCACACTCCTCCTCCCCATCCACCCACACTCCTCCTCCCCGTCCACCCACATTCCACCTCCCCGTCCACCCACACTCCTCCTCTCTGTCCACCCACACTCCTCCTCTCTGTCCACCCACACTCCTCCTCTCTGTCCACCCACACTCCTCCTCTCTGACCACCCACACTCCTCCTCTCTGTCCACCCACACTCCTCCTCTCTGTCCACCCACACTCCTCCTCCCCATCCACCCACACTCCTCCCCACCCACCCACACTCCTCCTCTCTGTCCACACACACTCCTCCTCTCTGTCCACCCACACTCCTCCTCTCTGTCCACCCACACTCCTCCTCCCTGTCCACCCACACTCCTCCTCCCCATCCACCCACACTCCTCCTCCCCGTCCACCCACACTCCTCCTCTCTGTCCACCCACACTCCTCCTCTCTGTCCACCCACACTCCTCCTCCCCATCCACCCACACTCCTCCACTCTGTCCACCCACACACCTCCTCTCTGTCCACCCACACTCCTCCTCCCCGTCCACCCACACTCATCCTCTCTATCCACCCACACTCCTCCTCCCCATCCACCCAGACTCCTCCTCCCCGTCCACCCACACTCCTCCTCTCTGTCCACCCACACTCCTCCTCTCTGTCCACCCACACTCCTCCTCTCTGTGCACCCACACTCCTACTCCCCATCCACCCAGACTCCTCCTCCCCATCCACCCACACTCCTCCTCTCTGTCCACCCACACTCCTCCTCTCTGTCCACCCACACTCCTCCTCTCTGTCCACCCACACTCCTCCTCCCCGTCCACCCACACTCCTCCTCCCCGTCCACCCACACTCCTCCTCCCCGTCCACCCACACTCCTCCTCTCTGTCCACCCACACTCCTCCTCCCCAAGCACCCACACTCCTCCTCACCATCCACCCACTCTCCTCCTCTCTGTCCATCCACAGTCCTCCTCTCTGTCCACCCACACTCCTCCTCTCTGTCCACCCACACTCCTCCTCCCCATCCACCCACACTCCTCCTCCCCATCCATCCACACTCCTCCTCCCTATCCACCCACACTCCTCCTCCCCATCCACCCACACTCTCCTCTCTGTCCACCCACACTCCTCCTCCCCATCCACCCACACTCCTCCTCTCTGTCCACCCACACTCCTCCTCTCTGTCCACCCACACTCCTCCTCCCCGTCCACCCACACTCCTCCTCTCTGTCCACCCACACTCCTCCTCTCTGTCCACCCACACTCCTCCTCTCTGTCCACCCACACTCCTCCTCTCTGTCCACCCACACTCCTCCTCCCCATCCACCCACACTCCTCCTCGCTCTCCACCCACACTCCTCCTCCCCATCCACCCACACTCCTCCTCCCCATCCACCCACACTCCTCCTCCCCATCCTCCCACACTCCTCCTCCCCATCCACCCACACTCCTCCTCCCCATCCACCCACACTCCTCCTCTCTGTCCACCCACACTCCTCCACCCCATCCACCCACACTCCTGCTCCCTTTCCACACAAACTCCTCCTCTCTGTTCAGCCATACTCCTCCTCTCTGTCCACCCAAAGTCCTACTCCCCATCCACCCACACTCGTCCTCCCCATCCACCCACACTCCTCCTCTCTGTCCACCCAGACTCCTCCTCCCCATCCACCCACACTCTCCTCTCTGTCCACCCACACTCCTCCTCCCCATCCACCCACACTCCTCCTCTCTGTCCACCCACACTCCTCCACCAAATCCACCCACACTCCTCCTCTCTGTCCACCCACACTCCTCCTCCCCATCCACCCGCACTCCTCCTCTCTGTCCACCCACACTCCTCCTCCCCATCCACCCACACTCCTCCTCTCTGTCCACCCAGACTCCTCCTCCCCATCCACCCACACTCCTCCTCTCTGTCCACCCACACTCCTCCTCCCCATCCACCCACACTCCTCCTCTCTGTCCACCCACACTCCTCCTCTCTGTCCACCCACACTCCTCCTCCCCGTCCACCCACACTCCTCCTCTCTGTCCACCCACACTCCTCCTCTCTGTCCACCCACACTCCTCCTCTCTGTCCACCCACACTCCTCCTCTCTGTCCACCCACACTCCTCCTCCCCATCCACCCACACTCCTCCTCTCTGTCCACCCACACTCCTCCTCCCCATCCACCCACACTCCTCCTCCCCATCCACCCACACTCCTCCTCCCCATCCACCCACACTCCTCCTCTCTGTCCACCCACACTCCTCCACCCCATCCACCCACACTCCTGCTCCCTTTCCACACAAACTCCTCCTCTCTGTTCAGCCATACTCCTCCTCTCTGTCCACCCAAAGTCCTACTCCCCATCCACCCACACTCGTCCTCCCCATCCACCCACACTCCTCCTCCCTGTCCACCCGCACTCCTCCTCCACATCAACCCGCACTCCTCCTCAACATCAACCCACACTCCTCCTCCCCATCCACCCACACTCCTCCTCTCTGTCCACCCACACCCCTCCACCACATCCACCCACACTCCTCCTCTCTGTCCAACCACACTCCTCCTCTCTGTCCACCCACACTCCTCCTCTCTGTCCACCCACACTCCTCCTCTCTCTCCACCCACACTCCTACTCCCCATCCACCCACACTCCACCCCTCTGTCCACCCACACGCCGCCTTTCTGTCCACCCACACTCCTCCTCCCCATCCACCCACACTCCTCCTCTCTGTCCACCCACACTCCTCCTCCCCATCAACCCACACTCCTCCTCCCCATCCACCCACACTCCTCCTCTCTGTCCACCAACACTCCTCCACCCCATCCACCCACACTCCTCCTCCCCATCAACCCACACTCCTCCTCCCCATACACCCACACTCCTTCTCTCTGTCCACCCACACTCCTCCTCTCTGTTCACCCACACTCCTCCTCTCTGTTCACCCACACTCCTCCTCTCTGTCCACCCACACTCCTCCTCTCTGTCCACACACACTCCTACTCCCCATCCACCCACACTCGTCCTCCCCATCCACCCACACGCCTCCTCTCTGTCCACCCACACTCCTCCTCCCCATCCACCCACACTCCTCCTCCCCATCCACCCACACTCCTCCTCTCTGTCCACCCACACTCCTCCTCTCTGTCCACCCACACTCCTCCTTTCTGTCCACCCACACTCCTCCTCCCCATCCACCCACACTCCTCCTCTATGTCCACCCGCACTCCTCCTCTCTGTCCACCCACACTCCTCCTCCCCATCCACCCACACTCCTCCTCTCTGGACACCCACACACTCCTCCCAATCCGCCCATACTCCTCCTCCCCATCCACCCACATTCCTCCTCCCCGTCCACCCACACTCCTCCTCCACGTCCAACCACACTCCTCCTCTCTGTCCACCCACACTCCTCCTCTCTGTCCACCCACACTCCTCCTCTCTGTCCACCCACACTCCTCCTCTCTGTCCACCCACACTCCTCCTCTCTGTCCACACACACTCCTCCTCTCTGTGCACCCACACTCCTACTCCCCATCCACCCACACTCCTACTCCCCGTCCACCCACACTCCTCCTCTCTGTCCACCCACACTCCTCCTCTCTGTCCACCCACACTCCTCCTCTCTGTCCACACACACTCCTCCTCTCTGTCCACCCACACTCCTCCTCTCTGTCCACCCACACACCTCCTCTCTGTCCACCCACACTCCACCTCACTGTCCACCCACACTCCTCCTCCCCGTCCACCCACCCTCCTCCTCCCCATCCACCCACACTCCTCCTCTCTGTCCACCCATACTCCTCATCCACATGCACCCACACTCCTCCTCCCCATCCACCCACTCTCCTCCTCTCTGTCCACCCACTCTCCTCCTCTCTGTCCACGCACACTCCTCCTCCCTATCCACCCAAACTCCTCCTCCCCATCCACCCACACTCCTCCTCTCTGTCCACCCAAACTCGTGCTCTCTGTGAAGCCATACTCCTCCTCTCTGTCCACCCACACTCCTCCTCCCAATCCACCCGCACTCCTCCTCTGTGTCCACCCACACTCCTCCTCCCCATCCACCCACACTTTCCTCTCTGTCCAACCAGACTCCTCCTGACCATCCACCCACACTCCTCCTACCTGTCCACCCACACTCCTCCTCCCCATCCACCCACAATCCTCCTCTCTGTCCACCCACACTCCTCCTCCGCATCCACCCACACTCCTCCTCTCTGTCCACCCACACTCCTCCTCTCTGTCCACCCACACTCCTCCTCTCTGTCCACCCACACTCCTCCTCTCTGTCCACCCACACTCCTCCTCTCTGTCCACCCACACTCCTCCTCGCTGTCCACCCAAACTCATCCTCCCCATCCACCCACACTCCTCCTCTGTGTCCACCCACACTCCTGCACCCCATCCACCCACACTCCTCCTCTCTGTCCACCCACACTCCTCCTCCCCATCCACGCACACTCCTCCTCCCCATCCACCAACACTCCTGCTCCCCATCCACCCACACTCCTCCTCCCCATCCACCCACACTCCTCCTCCCCATCCACCCACACTCCTCCTCCCCATCCACCCACACTCCTCCTCCCCATCCACCAACACTCCTGCTCCCCATCCACCCACACTCCTCCTCCCCATCCACCCACACTCCTCCTCTCAGTCCACCCACACTCCTCCTCCCCGTCCACACACACTCCTCTTCTCTTTCCACCCACACTCCACCTCCCCATCAACCCACACTCCTCCTCCCCATTCTCCCACACTCCTCCAGCCCATCCACCCATACTCCTCCTCTCTGTCCACCCACACTCCTCCTCTCTGTCCACCCACACTCCTCCTCCCCATCCACCCACATTCTTCCTCTCTGTCCACCCACACTCCTACTTTCTGTCCACCCACACTCCTCCTCCCCATCCACCCACACTCCTCCTCTATGTCCACCCACACTCCTCCTCTCTGTCCACCCACACTCCTCCTGCCCATCCACCCACACTCCTCCTCTCTGGACACCCACACACTCCTCCCAATCCGCCCATACTCCTCCTCCCCGTCCACCCACATTCCTCCTCCCCGTGCACCCACACTCCTCCTCCACGTCCACCCACACTCCTCCTCCACGTCCACCCACACTCCTCCTCCACGTCCACCCACACTCCTCCTCTCTGTCCACCCACACTCCTCCTCTTTGTCCACCCACACTTCTCCTCTCTGTCCACCCACACTTCTCCTCTCTGTCCACCCACACTCCTCCTCTCTGTGCACCCACACTCCTACTCCCCATCCACCCACACTCCTGCTCCCCATCCACCCACACTCCTCCTCCCCGTCCACCCACACTCCTCCTCTCTGTCCACCCACACTCCTCCTCTCTGTCAACCCACACTCCTCCTCTCTGTCCACCCACACACCTCCTCTCTGTCCACCCACACTCCACCTCTCTGTCCACCCACACTCCTCCTCCCCGTCCACCCACCCTCCTCCTCCCCATCCACCCACACTCCTCCTCTCTGTCCACCCATACTCCTCATTCCCATGCACCCACACTCCTCCTCCCCATCCACCCACTCTCCTCCTCTCTGTCCACCCACACTCCTCCTCTCTGTCCACGCACACTCCTCCTCTCTGTCCACCCACACTTCTCCTCTCTGTCCACCCACACTCCTCCTCTCTGTCCACCCACACTCCTCCTCCCCATCCACCCAAACTCCTCCTCCCCATCAATCCACACTCCTCCTCCCTATCCACCCACACTCCTCCACCCCATCCACCCACACTCCTCCTCCCCATCCACCCACACTCCTCCTCTCTGTCCACCCAAACCCGTGCTCTCTGTCCACCCACACTCCTCCTCTCTGTCCACCCACACTCGTCCTCCCCATCCACCCACACTCCTCCTCCCCATCCACCGACACTCCTCCTCTCTGTCTACCCAGACTCCTCCTCCCCATCCTCCCACACTCCTCCTCCCCATCCACCCACACTCCTCCTCTCTGTCCACCCACACTCCTCCTTTCTGTCCACCCACACTCCTCCTCCCAATCCGCCCATACTCCTCCTCTCCATCCACCCACATTCCTCCTCTCTGTCCACCCACACTCCTCCTCCCCATCTACCCACACTCCTCATCCCCATCTACCCACACTCCTCCTCCCCATCTACCCACACTCCTCCTCCCCGTCCACCCACACTCCTCCTCCACGTCCACCCACGCTCCTCCTCTCTGTCCACCCACACTCCTCCTCTCTGTCCACCCACACACCTCCTCTCTGTCCACCCACACTCCTCCTCCCTGTCCACCCACAATCCTCCACCCCATCCACCCACACTCCTCCTCTCTGTCCACCCATACTCCTCATCCCCATGCACCCACACTCCTCCTCCCCGTCCACCCACTCTCCTCCTCTCTGTCCACCCACACTCCTCCTCTCTGTCCACCCACACTCCTCCTCTCTGTCCACCCACACTTCTCCTATCTGTCGACCCACACTCCTCCTCTCTGTCCACCCACACTCCTCCTCTCTGTCCACCCACACTCCTCCTCTCTGTCCACCCACACTTCTCCTCTCCATCCACCCACACTCCTCCTCTCTGTGCACCCACACTCCTACTCCCCATCCACCCACACTCCTCCTCCCCATCCACCCACACTCCTCCTCTCTGTCCACCCACACTCCTCCTCTCTGTCCACCCACACTCCTCCTCTCTGTCCACCCACACTCCTCCTCTCTGTCCACCCACACTCCTCCTCTCTGTCCACCCACACTCCTCCTCTCTGTCCACCCACATTCCTCCTCTCTGTCCACCCTCACTTCTCCTCTCCATCCACCCACACTCCTCCTCTCTGTGCACCCACACTCCTACTCCCCATCCACCCACACTCCTCCTCCCCATCCACCCACACTCCTCCTCTCTGTCCACCCACACTCCTCCTCTCTGTCCACCCACACTCCTCCTCTCTGTCCACCCACACTCCTCCTCTCTGTCCACCCACACTCCTCCTCTCTGTCCACCCACACTCCTCCTCTCTGTCCACCCACACTCCTCCTCTCTGTCCACCCACACTCCTCCTCTCTGTCCACCCACACACCTCCTATCTGTCCACCCACACTCCTCCTCCCCGTCCACCCACACTCCTCCTCTCTGTCCACCCACACTCCTCCTCTCTGTCCACCCACACTCCTCCTCTGTGTCCAACCACACTCCTCCACCCCATCCACCCACACTCCTCCTCTCTGTCCACCCACACTCCTCCTCCCCATCCACGCACACTCCTCCTCCCCATCCACCAACACTCCTCGTCCCCATCCACCCACACTCCTCCTCTCTGTCCACCCACACTCCTCCTCCACATCCACACACACTCCTCCTCTCTGTCCACCCACACTCCTCCTCTCTGTCCACCCACACTGCACCTCCACATCAACCCACACTCCTCCTCCCCATTCTCCCACACTCCTCCACCCCATCCACCCATACTCCTCCTCTCTGTCCACCCACACTCCTCCTCTCTGTCCACCCACACTCCTCCTCTCTGTCCACCCACACTCCTCCTCTCTGTCCACCCACACTCCTCCTGCCAATCCTTCCACATTCCTCCTCTCTGTCCACCCACACTCGTCTTCCCCATCCACCCACACTCTTCCTCCCCATCCACCCACACTCCTCCTCTCTGTCTACCCAGACTCCTCCTCCCCATCCTCCCACACTCCTCCTCCCCATCCACCCACACTCCTCCTCTCTGTCCACCCACACTCCTCCTTTCTGTCCACCCACACTCCTCCTCCCCATCCACCCACACTCCTCCTCTATGTCCACCCACACTCCTCCTCTCTGTCCACCCACACTCCTCCTCTCTGTCCACCCACACTCCTCCTCCCCATCCACCCACACTCCTCTTCTCTGGACACCCACACTCCTCCTCCCAATCCACCCATACTCCTCCTCCCCATCCACCCACATTCCTCCTCTCTGTCCACCCACACTCCTCCTCCCCATCTACCCACACTCCTCCTCCCCGTCCACCCACACTCCTCCTCCACGTCCACCCACGCTCCTCCTCTCTGTCCACCCACACTCCTCCTCTCTGTCCACCCACACACCTCCTCCCTGTCCACCCACACTCCTCCTGACCGTCTACCCACACTCCTCCTCTCTGTCCACCCACACACCTCCTCTCTGTCCACCCACACTCCTCCTCCCCATCCACCCGCACTCCACCTCTGTGTCCACCCACACTCCTCCTCCCCATCCACCCACACTCCTCCTCTCTGTCCAACCAGACTCCTCCTCACCATCCACCCACACTCCTCCTATCTGTCCACCCACACTCCTCCTCCCCGTCCACCCACACTCCTCCTCTCTGTCCACCCACACTCCTCCTCCGCATCCACCCACACTCCTCCTCCGCATCCACCCACACTCCTCCTCCGCATCCACCCACACTCCTCCTCTCTGTCCAACCACACTCCTCCTCGCTGTCCAACCCACACTCCTCCTCCCCATCCACCCACACTCCTCCTCTCTGTCCACCCAAACTCCTCCTCCCCATCCACCCACACTCCTCCTCTCTGTCCACCCACACTCCTCCTCTCTGTCCACCCACACTTCTCCTATCTGTCCACCCACACTCCTCCTCTCTGTCCACCCACACTCCTCCTCTCTGTCCACCCACAGTTCTCCTCTCCATCCACCCACACTCCTCCTCTCTGTGCACCCACACTCCTACTCCCCATCCACCCACACTCCTCCTCCCCATCCACCCACACTCCTCCTCCCCATCCACCCACACTCCTCCTCCCCATCCACCCACACTCCTCCTCTCTGTCCACCCACACTCCTCCTCTCTGTCCACCCACACTCCTCCTCTCTGTCCACCCACACTCCTCCTCTCTGTCCACCCACACTCCTCCTCTCTGTCCACCCACACTCCTCCTCTCTGTCCACCCACACTCCTCCTCTCTGTCCACCCACACTCCTCCTCCCCATCCACCCACACTCCTCCTCCCCATCCACCCACACTCCTCCTCCCCATCCACCCACACTCCTCCTCCCCATCCACCCACACTCCTCCTCCCCATCCACCCACACTCCTCCTCTCTGTCCACCCATACTCCTCATCCCCATGCACCCACACTCCTCCTCCCCATCCACCCACTCTCCTCCTCTCCGTCCACCCACACTCCTCCTCTCTGTCCACCCACACTCCTCCTCTCTGTCCACCCACAATCCTCCTCTGTGTCCAACCACACTCCTCCACCCCATCCACCCACACGCCTCCTCTCTGTCCACCCACACTCCTCCTCTCTGTCCACCCACACTCCTCCTCCCCATCCACGCACACTCCTCCTCCCCATCCACCAACACTCCTCCTTCCCATCCACCCACACTCCTCCTCTCTGTCCACCCACACTCCTCCTCCACATCCACACACACTCCTCCTCTCTGTCCACCCACACTCCACCTCCCCATCAACCCACACTCCTCCTCCCCATTCTCCCACACTCCTCCACCCCATCCACCCATACTCCTCCTCTCTGTCCACCCACACTCCTCCTCTCTGTCCACCCACACTCCTCCTGCCAATCCATCCACATTCCTCCTCTCTGTCCACCCACACTCGTCTTCCCCATCCACCCACACTCCTCCTCCCCATCCACCCACAATCCTCCTCTCTGTCCACCCACACTCCTCCTTTCTGTCCACCCACACTCCTCCTCCCCATCCACACACACTCCTCCTCTTTGTCCACCCACACACCACCTCCCCATCAACCCACACTCCTCCTCCCCATTCTCCCACACTCCTCCTCCCCATCCACCCATACTCCTCCTCTCTGTCCACCCACACTCCTCCTCTCTGTCCACCCACACTCCTCCTCTCTGTCCACCCACACTCCTCCTGCCAATCCATCCACATTCCTCCTCTCTGTCCACCCACACTCGTCTTCCCCATCCACCCACACTCCTCCTCCCCATCCACCCACACTCCTCCTCTCTGTCTACCCAGACTCCTCCTCCCCATCCTCCCACACTCCTCCTCCCCATCCACCCACACTCCTCCTCTCTGTCCACCCACACTCCTCCTTTCTGTCCACCCACACTCCTCCTCCCCATCCACCGACACTCCTCCTCTATGTCCACCCACACTCCTCCTTTCTGTCCACCCACACTCCTCCTCTCTGTCCACCCGCACTCCTCCTCCCCATCCACCCACACTCCTCCTCCCCATCCACCCACACTCCTCCTCTCTGGACACCCACACTCCTCCTCCCAATCCGCCCATACTCCTCCTCCCCATCCACCCACATTCCTCCTCTCTGTCCACCCACACTCCTCCTCCCCATCTACCCACACTCCTCCTCCCCGTCCACCCACACTCCTCCTCCCCATCCACCCACACTCCTCCTCTCTGTCCACCCACACACCTCCTCTCTGTCCACCCACACTCCTCCTGACCGTCCACCCACACTCCTCCTCTCTGTCCACCCACACACCTCCTCTCTGTCCACCCACACTCCTCCTCCCCATCCACCCACACTCCTCCTCCACATCCACCCACACTCCTCCTCCCCATCCACCCACACTCCTCCTCCCCATCCACCCACACTCCTCCTCTCTGTCCACCCATACTCCTCATCCCCATGCACCCACACTCCTCCTCCCCATCCACCCACACTCCTCCTCTCTGTCCACCCACACTCCTCCTCTCTGTCCACCCACACTCCTCCTCTCTGTCCACCCACACTCCTCCTCTCTGTCCACGCACACTCCTCCTTTCTGTCCACCCACACTCCTCCTCTCTTTCCACCCACACTCCTCCTATCTGTCCACCAACACTCCTCCTCTCTGTCCACCCACACTCCTCCTCACTGTCCACCCACACTTCTCCTCTCTGTCCACCCACACTCCTCCTCTCTGTGCACCCACACTCCAATTCACTTCCACCCACACTCCTCCTCCCCATCCACCCAAACTCCTCCTCTCTGTCCACCTACACTCCTCCTCTCTGTCCACCCACACTCCTCCTCTCTGTCCACCCACACTCCTCCTCTCTGTCTACCCACACTCCTCCTCTCTGTCCACCCACACTCCTCCTCTCTGTCCACCCACACAGCTCCTCTCTGTCCACCCACACTCCTCCTCCGCGTCCACCCACACTCCTCCTCCCCATCCACCCACACTCCACCTCTCTGTCCACCCATACTCCTCATCCCCATGCACCCACACTCCTCCTCCCCATCCACCCACTCTCCTCCTCTCTGTCCACCCACACTCCTCCTCTCTGTCCACCCACACTCCTCTTCTCTGTCCACCCACACTCCTCCCCTCTGTCCACCCACACTCCTCCTCCCCATCCACCCACACTCCTCCTCTCTGTCCACCCACACTCATCCTCCCCATCCACCCACACTCCTCCTCCCCATCCACCCACACTCCTCCTCCCCATCCACCCACACTCCTCCTCCCCATCCACCCACACTCCTCCTCTCTGTCCACCCACACTGCTCCTCTCTGTCCACCCACACTCCTCCTCTCTGTCCACCCACACTCCTCCTCTCTGTCCACCCACACTCCTCCTCGCTGTCCAACCCACACTCCTCCTCCCCATCCACCCACACTCCTCCTCGCTGTCCACCCAAACTCCTCCTCCCCATCCACCCACACTCCTCCTCTGTGTCCACCCACACTCCTCCACCCCATCCACCCACACTCCTCCTCTCTGTCCACCCACACTCCTCCTCCCCATCCACCCACACTCCTCCTCTCTGTCCACCCACACTCCTCCTCCCCATCAACCCACACTCCTCCTCCCCATCCACCCACACACCTCCTCTCCGTCCACCCACACTCCTCCTCTCCGTCCACCCACACTCCTCCTCTCCGTCCACCCACACTCCTCCACCCCATCCACCCACACTCCTGCTCGCTGTCCACCCACACTCCTCCTCTCTGTTCAGCCATACTCCTCCTCTCTGTCCACGCACACCCCTCCACCACATCCACCCACACTCCTCCTCTCTGTCCACCCACACTCCTCCTCTCTGTCCACCCATACTCCTCCTCTCTGTCCAACCACACTCCTACTCCCCATCCACCCACACTCCTACTCCCCATCCACCCACACTCCTCCTCCCCATCCACCCACACTCCTCCTCCCCATCCACCCACACTCCTCCTCTCTGTCCACCAACACTCCCCCTCCCCATCCACCAACACTCCTCCTCCACATCCACCCACACCCCTCCCCTCTGTCCACCCACACGCCTCCTTTCTGTCCACCCACACTCCTCCTCCCCATCCACCCACACTCCTCCTCCCCATCCACCCACACTCCTCCTCTCTGTCCACCCACACTCCTCCTCCCCAATAACCCACACTCCTCCTCCCCATCCACCCACACTCCTCCTCTCTGTCCACCAACACTCCTCCACCCCATACACCCACACTCCTTCTCTCTGTCCACCCACACTCCTCCTCTCTGTCCACCCACACTCCTCCTCTCTGTTCACCCATACACCACCACTCTGTCCACACACACTCCTACTCCCCATCCACCCACTCTCGTCCTCCCCATCCACCCACACGCCTCCTCTCTGTCCACCCACACTCCTCCTCTCTGTCCACCCACACTCCTCCTCTCTGTCCACCCACACTCCTCCTCTCTGTCCACCCACACTCCTCCTCCCCATCCACCCACACTCCTCCTCGCTCTCCACCCACACTCCTCCTCCCCATCCACCCACACTCCTCCTCTGTGTCCACCCGCACTCCTCCTCCCCATCCACCTACACTCCTCCTCTCTCTCCACCCACACTCCTCCTCCCCATCCACCCACACTCCTCCTCTCTGTCCACCCACACTCCTCCACCCCATCCACCCACACTCCTCCTCTCTGTCCACCCACACTCATGCTCCCAGTCCACCCACACTCCTCCTCTCTGTTCAGCCATACTCCTCCTCTCTGTCCACCCACAGTCCTCCTCCCCATCCACCCACACTCGTCCTCCCCATCCACCCACACTCCTCCTCTCTGTCCACCCACACTCCTCCTCCCCGTCCAACCACACTCCTCCTCCCTGTCCACCCATACTCCTCCTCTCTGTCCACCCACACTCCTCCTCTCTCTCCACCCACACTCCTACTCCCCATCCACCCACACTCCTCCTCCCCATCCACCCACACTCCTCCTCTCTGTCCAACAACACTCCTCCTCCCCATCCACCAACACTCCTCCTCCCCATCCACCCACACTCCTCCCCTCTGTCCACCGACACGCCTCCTTTCTGTCCACCCACACTCCTCCTCCCCATCAACCCACACTCCTCCTCCCCATCCACCCACACTCCTCCTCTCTGTCCACCAACATTCCTCCACCCCATACACCCATACTCCTTCTCTCTGTCCACCCACACTCCTCCACTCTGTCCACACACACTACTACTCCCCATCCACCTACACTCGTCCTCCCCATCCACCCACACTCCTCCTCTCTGTCCACCCACACTCCTCCTCTCTGTCCACCCACACTCCTCCTCTCTGTCCACCCACACTCCTCCTCTCTGTCCACCCACACTCCTCCTCTCTGTCCACCCACACTCCTCCTCTCTGTCCACCCACACTCCTCCTCTCTGTCCACCCACACTCCTCCTCTCTGTCCACCCACACTCCTCCTCTCTGTCCACCCACACTCCCCCTCTCTGTCCACCCACACTCCTGCTCCCCATCCACCCACACTCCTCCTCCCCATCCACCCACACTCCTCCTCTCTGTCCACCCACACTCCTCCACCCCATCCACCCACACTCCTGCTCCCTGTCCACCCACACTACTCCTCTCTGTTCACCCACACTCCTCCTCTCTTTCCACCCACATTCCTCCTCCACATCAACCCACACTGCTCCTCCACATCAACCCACACTCCTCCTCCCCGTCCACCCACACACCTCCTCTCTGTCCACCCACACCCGTCCACCCCATCCACCCACACTCCTCCTCCCCGTCCACCCACACTCCTCATGTCTGTCCACCCATACTCCTCCTATCTGTCCACCCACACTCCTCCTATCTGTCCACCCACACTCCTCCTATCTGTCCACCCACACTCCTCCTCTCTGTCCACCCACACTCCTACTCCCCGTCCACCCACACTCCTACTCCCCATCCACCCACACTCTTACTCCCCATCCACCCACACTCCTACTCCCCATCCACCCACACTCCTCCTCCCAATCCACACACACTCCTCCTCTCTGTCCACCCACACTCCTCCTCCCTATCCACCCACACTCCTCCTCCCCATCCACCCACACTCCTCCTCCCCATCCACACACACTCCTCCTAACCATCCACCCACACTCCTCCTCCCCATCCACCCACACTCCTCCTCCCCATCCACCCACACTCCTCCTCCCCATCCACCCACACTCCTCCTCCCCATCCACCCACACTCCTCCTCCCCATCCACCCACACTCCTCCTCCCCATCCACCCACACTCCTCCTCCCAATCCACACACACTCCTCCTCTCTGTCCACCCACACTCCTCCTCTCTGTCCACCCACACTCATCCTCCCCATCCGCCCATACTCCTCCACCCCATCCACCCACACTCCTCCTCTGTGTCCAGCACACTCCTCCTCCCCATCCACCCACACTCCTCCTCCC